>NC_090251.1:48379365-48434746 GCF_037325665.1 Littorina saxatilis
AGAGAGACAGACAGACAGACAGACAGACAGACAGACAGACAGACAGACAGACAGACAGACAGACAGACAGACAGACAGACAGAGACAGAGAGCGAGAGAGAGAGAGGGTCGGGGGGGGGGGGGTGGAGACAGAGAGAGAGGGAGATGGAGAAGCAGAGAGAAAGTGAGATACAGAGAAGTAGAAAAAACCCAGAGAGAAAGCGAGAGAGATGCGAACAAGTTTAGTGTATTTCACTTGTCTTCTAGAGAGATCGAGAGAGAGAGGGTGGGGGAGGAGAGGAAGGGAGAGAGAGAGATCGAAATTGAGTGAGAGATATAAACAGAGAGCAAATGAGATAGAGAGAGACAGACAGAGAAACAAACATAGAAACAGACAGAGTCTCCAAGCATATCACCACGTCATGTCCCAAATAGACACAATAGTTCTGGTGACAGAAAAACCAAGTTAGCATAGCATAGCATAGACAGAGTCTTGATCCTTATATAAACAGAACTGCAGGTCTAAAACCAATGTGTACATCACATACCTCACAGACACATTATTTTAAGTAGTGTGCGAATGTTGCTGGGTGTTTTCCAGCCTCCAAGATCTCCCAGGTTTACAATCACCCGTCCTTCATGAAATCTCAATTTCTGCAGGAAGGAGAGCCTATTCAAGCTCCCTTACGCCCAAACAACAGATAGCTCTGCTAGTTCTTCGTCTCTCTAGTTCGATTGTACACAAACTTCACCTTCTATCTCGACCTTCCTCTTCCTTTCATCTGTCTCCGCATCAGCAATACTTGTCGGTCTTTTCCGTTTGACCGGAACTTTTGCCGCCGTAATGTTTTTTGTTTCTGTCCACAGAAGAGTTTGCAAAGGGAGATAATGCAAATCAGAGATTCGGAACTGTTTGGTTCGATCAGTGCATAGGTATGGGGATGTCGTTCGGCATCAACTGCCGGCGAAACGCCGAAACTTATTTCAAATCGCCGAAAAAGTTCCCGTCAACTCGGCAGAATTGCCGAACTTTGCTTTAACGTGGAGGACAGGTGATTTCAATGATTGCCTAAGATTTCCGAAAGTAGCCGTCGCGTTTACGGACAGTTCGGCAAATTTACAGAAGAAACAAGAAATTCCTCCGAGGTAGGAAAAACACCCCCGTTGGTCAAAGGGAAATAACCATTCTCACCGCCACCAACTGAGAAGGTTATTTCCCTTTGACCATTAATATGTCCCTCTATAAGCCAGAATCTTAATCCACCAATAACTCCCTAACCGTGTGTTTGACTGGTCCCAATTTTTGTAAGGACCGTCTCAGGAATGTATAGAACCTGTTCACCAAGTTTGGTGACGATCGGTCCGTTCATTCTTGAGATCTATATGCGAACACAAACACACACCCAAACAAACAAACACATCGAGCGAATCCTATACACACCCTTATACCGGGGGTGTAAATAAATCTCAGCAAGATCCCTAATTGTGGTTTTCGAGTTTGTTTCTCTGGTTGTTTGTTTGTCTGGTTGTTTGTTTGTCTGGTTGTTTGTTTGTCTGGTTGTTTGTTTGTCTGGTTGTTTGTTTGTCTGGTTGTTTGTTTGTCTGGTTGTTTGTTTGTCTGGTTGTTTGTTTGTCTGGTTGTTTGTTTGTCTGGTTGTTTGTTTGTCTGGTTGTTTGTTTGTCTGGTTGTTTGTTTGTCTGGTTGTTTGTTTGTCTGGTTGTTTGTTTGTCTGGTTGTTTGTTTGTGCTTTGGCGCATTGGTTGGTCAAAGTAAATATTTACATTAAATGTGTTCGATGGTTGAGGATGGGAGACTTTACGGAATCAAGAAATACTGTAGTCAATGTCTTGTCTCCCTTTGCTTCCGTTTTGCTTCTTTTTATCGTTAGGATACTTTTGGCAATACATACTCCACTGTTTAAAAGAAATGATTTCATCCTTTTCTGGATCACTATCATGTAAAGCAGTTAACAATGCTGCGCACACAAACTTCGTACTGTTAACCAGTAGAGCTGACCTAAGATTGTTATGACGGCTTTGCGGTCGGTACAAATTTAGTTTTACTTTCGCATACCAGCAAGCCTAGAAACCACACATAAAAGTACCAACAAATTCCATCGATGTTTCAAAGGATAGTTTTACCTGGTCAACACAGGCAGGTGAATCATCTGGCTTTGGTGGTCAGTAAGCACGGACAAGGGTGGGGTTGAGGTGTGTTGAGAGGAATGGTGTGATCGGGTGTGGGATGACAGTGATCTCAATGAGTGTGTAGTTATACAATAGTTGGTTTGATTGTAGCTGCCTAATAACCATGTAGGTCAACCCGGAGCCTCTATTTAATGTCAAACATCGGCAATAGCTTATTCATGACATTGTATGACATTATTTGATTAATTTAAATCAAGACCTAGTATTGAACACGCACAGACTGAGACACGGATACAGCCACACACACACACACATATACACACACACACACACACACACACACACACACACACACACACACACACACATACACACACACACAAACACATACGTATTATTAATTAAACTTCTATTATTCTGTCTTCCTTTCTTTTGTATGATACTCTCTAGGTAGGCCTAGCAAAAAGCATACCTATATCAGTTTTGAAATTTTATACGGAAGACGTAGGGATGACATGCAAACATATCCACAAAAGGGAACAAAAATGTCCTTTTCATCTGTGCTTAAAATAAGCTAGACAACCCATGACATAACTCACATAGAGATTCAAAGGAACCTGTTTTTACAGCTTAATCTTGTGAGAAACGGAGGTAAAAGCACACACACACACACGCACGCACGCACGCACGCACACACGCACACACACAAACACACACAACACACACACACATAAACAATGCACGCCCATGTGTTTCCTCTTTTTACCAGTCACGTCATTCTCTCCCCTGACACGCATTCTGAATGTTATCTCCCCTGTCTAATGAGTGGAGAGTTACGTTTTCCGTTATCTCCCTTGGCTCTTAGAACACTGTATATAAATCGCTGCTGGTCATGCTAAAGTGCTAATAAAATGCTGTTGCCCGAAATTGGGAATTGTGCCTGGTTTGGGGATTGGGGGAAAAAGAGGGGGCGGGAGGGGGAGGGTCAGTTTCGTGACAGGATAAAGAATTTTGGCTCTTCCTTGTCAAAGATATTTTGGGCTGAACTGAGTTTTTTGTTATCTTTCACGTACCTTTATCTTCGTCTTTATCTTTCCTCCGCTCCTCCTCTTCTTCCTCCTCCTCTTCCTCCTCCTCCTCCTCCTCCTTCACTTCCTTCTTCTTTTTCTGTATCCTCATGACTTTTTGCTTTAATCTGTCACTCACCTTTCCAGTTTCCTTTGGTTCGCTGCTGTTTTGCTGTTACTTTGTGTTCAACTTTCCGTTCCCTACTTGTTGCCATGAAGAAGCCTCAATTGGCGAAAATGTGACATTTGAATCAATCAATCAATCAATGACGCTTATATCGCGCATATTCCGTGGGTACAGTTCTAGGCGCTCTGCAGTGATGCCGTGTGAGATGAAATTTTATACGGCCAGTAGATTGCAGCCATTTCGGCGCATATTTACCTAGCCCTTTCACGGCCTATTATTCCAAGTCACACGGGTATAGGTAGACAATTATTAACTGTGCCTAAGCAATTTTGCCAGGAAAGACCCTTTTGTCAATTGTGGGATCTTTAACGTGCACACCCAATGTAGTGTACACGGGGGGAGGGTTCGGACACCGAAGAGAGTCTGCACACAAAGTTGACTCTGAAATAAATTTCCGCCGAACCTGGGATCGAACTCACGCTGACAGCGGCCAACTGAATACAAATCCAGCGCGCTACCAACTGAGCTACATCCCCGCCCCCATGAATGATGATGTCTATGTCTTGTAGATGTAACCGAGTGCCGAAACACTACGATCACCTCGGGAAGCGAAGTGCAATCAAACAGGATTGAAAATGTTAGGGCTAATTTCTTAGCCCTATAAAAACTGTTATGCAAACCCGAAGGTTTCCATGAACATGCAGACAATCGGAAACCACCAGACCCCATCACAAACAGAATTCTACAATACACCGGTGTTGACTTTAAAGGCCAACAACTCGGGTGCAGAGTCTGCTGTGAAAGGAGCGGTAGCCTCCCCTGTCACATAGAGATTTAATACCGATCTCTTTTGTTTTTCAGCATTGTCTAAACATCAGTCTGTTTTTTACACTTATTTTGTTTCTTTTTTTAGATATCATTCTTTAATATTTTGGTTGGGGAATGCTTAAGATGTTTATGTCCATCTTTTTGAGTTTCTTCATCCCCTGTCCTTCCCTCAGAATTGATATATATACAAAGAGGGATCAACAACAAAAATATACACATTTTCAACGTACCTCCAAAATTCAGTTTTGGCCATTTTTTGGGCACAATACGTTTTATGTTAGGTTAGTGACGGGCATTTAATAACATATGACTCTCTCCCTTTCCGTGCCAAGCATAACAACTAGTGGACGTCTTGTAGCTAGATTTTAAGTAACGGAGAGTGCTCAAAACGAGACTATAGGCCGGCCGTTACTCACATATTTTGCTGAATTTATTTCACAGATTAACAGAGGTGTCATTAAACAAATTAATTCAGCAAAACGCAGCTAGGGTGTAGATTTGTGTAACGCGTTCAGGTGGAAAGTTGCTCTAATTCATGGCAAAAACCTGAACACATGCATCTGTGATGGCGCACATGATTGCATGCTTACAGAAGAAGAACCGTGGCTTTAACAGTTGTGCTGTGTTTCTGTTTCAGGTGGAAACTTTCATCATGATGTACAGAACCCACTGTCAGTGTATTCTCGACACTGCCATCAATGGAAACTTTGAAGAGGTAAATCCGCCATGACATTTAGATACTTAGATACACACCCCGGCAAGCACGCACGCATGCACGCCAGTTAGAGAGAAAGACTGATCAAATCAAATCAAGTTTTATTTTACAAGGGTTGTGGCATAACTCATTGTCTCCCAGGTATAGATATATCCGTACCCACTCGTATGGCTCTATCTGACCAGGTACGGATATATCCGCTCAGACTGTTAGCTTCAGTCGCTTCCTGTCGCGTCGATTTAACGCCTGTATTCCAGCGTGTTGATAGACAGTTACTACACAGTTACTACAATTCTGAGTGACCTGCTGCAGCACAGCTGGTCTCGGCTAAAAAACACTTGGTCAACATAGGTGGGGTAGAAAGTGATAAGCAATACAAACGAGCTTTTTTTTCAACAAGCCCTCGCCCAGAGAGGGGCTACTCATATATATATATACACGTAAATTCATTAAAAAGCATTAAAAAAATAAAAGAGGGAGAGAGAGAGAGAAAGGAAGAGAGAGAGAGAGAGAGAGAGAGAGAGAGAGAGAGAAAGAGAGAGAGAGAGAGAGAGAGAGAGGGAGAGAGAGACAGAGAGAGAGACAGAGAGAGAGGGAGAGAGAGAGAGAGAGAGAGAGAGAGAGAGAGAGAGAGAGAGAGAGAGAGATAGAGAGAGAGAGAGAAAGAGAGAATATCATCAGAGTTTTTACTTGTTTTGCAAAGTAGTTTATCTTTGGAATGCTCACACAACACAATGTCAGCGAAGAAATGTCCATCGTCATTGCAAACCAGACAAACAAACTTTTTCTTTTCTTTTTCTTTTCTTTTCAAACCTGTTCTTTGAGTATTTCTAAAACGCAGATAAGAACAGTTGTAGAACTTTTTGTGTTGGAAATACATACAGTTATTGAAGCAAGGAATTCATGCCCGATAAACTAGCAAGATAACATTCTTAACAGCAGCGCACTAAACTGTGTGTTGTTTTCTCAATTGTTTTTTAAGTGACTAGTTTTGGTTTTGCCAATTTCGGAATTCAAGCTGTGAAAACGAGAGTTTGCTTTTATATGTTCAGCATGAGATTAGGGAATTCCACGCAACTTCGTATTCAAACTCAATGGGAAACAAACGATAGAAATTTTTTTCAATAGTTTTTTTAGTTTGTTAACTTATATACTGATGATATACTCTCTCTCTCTCTCTCTCTCTCTCTCTCTCTCTCTCTCTCTCTCTCTCTCTCTCTCTCTCTCTCTCTCTCTCTCTCTCTCTCACTCTTTCTCTCTCTCTCTTTCATGTAGTTGTTTTGTGTATTTATAGAGTAACCAATAAGATTTGCCTGTTTAAAAAAAAAATGTTATTCGTTTTAATTGTTTGTATATTTCTCCGAATGTATTCGTGGGTTTCAAATGGAGCTAATTGGGGTTGGAGGGATGGGGATGGTGGTGGGCGGTTGATTGGTTCCCCAAAAAATGTTAATTGTGTATTCTCAAAGTAACGGATGTTGGATCACAAATTCTAATTTACGGACGATTTATCTCTTTGAGATTCAGAATTACTTTCGTTTATCACAATTGCTGATTAACGACTGAGTTCTGTCTTTCAGATTCATAATTACTTTCTTTTATCACAATTGCTAATTAACGACTGAGTTCTGTCTTTCAGATTCACAATTACTTTCTTTTATCACAATTGCTAATTAACGACTGAGTTCTGTCTTTCAGATTCATAATTACTTTCGTTTATCACAATTGCTAATTAACGACTGAGTTCTGTCTTTCAGATTCAAAATTACTTGCTACATTTCTGGCAAGGTTTACCGGAACATTTGTTACCGTTGGTAGAAAACAGTGTCATCGTTGACATCATCTGCGTCTGCGACTCAATCCTTTACAAGGTAAGCTTCTATGCCACACCACATTTGCTATAGTGTAGTTTTAATGAAAACTCACTCTGCTATATCAGAGTGGGTCGTTACCTTCATATCCAGTTACACAGGGGATGGAGTTTATCTGTCTTTAATAAGAGAGTTTGCATGTACTGTCTCTAAGTGTAGCCGTTATTAGCAGAATGTGTCATGCCTACGTGCTTTTTTGTGGGTTTAATGATAATAATTATTGTATTTGACAGCATGACGTAGTTTTCACACTCATTCTTACGCTAATGACTCACTTAAAAACGCCGCTTTTAGCTCTACTCATGTACTGTATGTTAGTCGTTTACTAATTCAGACAATCACTTTTTCAACACGTGTTCGCTTTTTTCAAACATTTTTATTTCTTCTAAATTCCCACCCCGCTTACAATGTACGCTGGCTAATAAGCTTACCCAAATACTGACACTAACTCACATCCTGACACAGGTGCTAACAGAGGTGTTGATTCCTGCTACGATGCAAGAAATGCCAGAAACGTAAGTGCGCTTTGTACCGCCTTAGACTTTTCTCTGTCTTTTACTTTGATTCATTCATGTCAAATTTCAAATATTGATTTGCTTCGCAAATTCGTAATTTATGTATAATAAGGATGAGTATCATTATAATGAACACTTATTTGCTTAAGCATCTGGCAAGCATGTGGTATTGTTTTTTTTAAGAGGAATAGGCATGCTAATCCCTGCAAAAAGAAAGTACTTCATTTATTTTCAAAAGTCAAATATGTTCTTCTCAAGCATGATTCTGAATTGCAGACTGCTTTGCGACATTCGGAACTTCGCCAAACACTGGGAGAGCTGGGTAGTCTCATCCTTGGAAAATCTCCCAGAGCCCCTTGCGAACGCCAAACTTCCGGTGTCACGGCGGTTTTCTCAGGCTCTCAAGCGGCAGACATCTTTTCTCCATTTGGCGCAGGTAAACACAAATGTTACATTCACAATCAGAAGTTTGGCCGGCTTTTTGTCGAGACATGTACAAGAATAGAAACTTAAAATCTAGATACCGAGTGGCATAGCGTCTGGATCAGCACAAGCGTAAGAAATATATAAATTAAGAACTATGCCATAAAATCACTTGAGGCATATCGAGTTCTTTACTACTGCCATTTATAGGATTTTCAATATGTGAATTGGAAAAAAAATGTCACATAGAAGTACTTTTGAATATGAACAGAAGAAAGTTTGTTTTCCTCATGACAAACTTATAGTATTTCTGTGTCTGTCTGTCTGTCTCCCTGTCTGTCTGTCTGTCTGTCTGTCTGTCTGTCTGCCTGTCTGTCTGTCTGTCTGTCTGTCTGTCTGCCTGTCTGTCTATCTGCCTGTCTGTCTGTCTGCCTGCTTGCCTGCCTTTATATCTATCTATCTAACTATATACATCTATCTATCTATCTATCTATCTATCTATCTATCTATCTATGTATCTATATGCCTGTCTGTCTGACTATTATTAACCTATATAGCAGTCCACTAACAGGCTGTGAGAGAAGAGATAGGCATCACCATCACAACGCTGAGGGTCACCATGGGGGGGGGGGGGGGGGGTCTGTGCACGTGCACGTTGAGGCCAAAAGTGCCATGCACGGTGATCCACGGTGCACGTTACGAAAAAGCTCCATGCACGGTGCACGCCGGACCTCTGTGCACGGTGCACGCTACGAGAATTTCCCCATTCCCATGCACGTTACGTCCAAAAAGCCCATTCCCGGTGCACGTGGTAAAGCATCGCCCCCCTCAACGCTTGCCCCAGAGTACTTGCAGACCTGTTTACCCTTACGATTTTGGCGTAATTTATTACGATTTTCTGCAAAAAATACGCCATTCCGCTATCCGTGTCAAGACTACGATTTTCATAAATAAAAAAAATAAAAAAAAATATATATATACATGTATATATTTTTTTTTTATCAATTCACATGTTTGGCATTGTTTTTTCAATGGCAAAATGGGGTGAAAAAGCACAGGACTGACCAGAGATCATGTCTGTCTGATAAGACGCTGGAGAGCCTTATTCTAGTGGTGAAGTCTCGCCCTCACTCATTCGGCAAGCGCAAGTACAGTAGAGAAGCGCTTGACACACTGAAAAAGGCCTACTACGAGCAAAAGAAAAAGAATCAGTGATGCATGTGCTTTTGATGTGATCTTCGTTGAAATTATGATGACTACAAAAACTGACTGATGTGTTTTGTTTGTGAATGATGGATATATGTGCATGATTGCGTTTCGCAGACACAGTTGTCATATGCGTTGTAATTGGCGACGAATGCTGGATGATTACTATTTTTGTGCCAGGATTACTATTTTTGGGGCTGGGCATTACTCCAAAACACTTATGGGGGTAAACAGGTCTGTACTTGAGATCTCTAACATCTCGTTTCCCTACGACTTAAAAAATATGGTTATGGGACTACCTCTACCTTACCTTCACATGCTGTGTGTATTCTCTGCAGACTGCACGGCCTGTACTGTACGACGCTCAGATGGTCAACGACATGATCGCTGACATCGACAGGATTGATCTCCCTTGCATAGAGTCGCAGCCCTTTAGCAAAGATGGCCTCTCCGATGGAGAACTGAATGCGGAATGTAAGCACGGTTTTCACGATGATGAGCAAGACATTTGCTTTGACAACGGTGATGACACACACACACGCACACACAAAAACACACACGCACGCACGCACGCACACACACACACACGCACATACACACGCGCACGCACGCAAACACCCACACACACACGCACACATACACACACACACACACACACACACACACACACACACACACACACGCACACTCGCACGAATACACACACACACACACACACACACACACACACGCAAACACACACAAACGCACGTACGCACGCACGCACGCACGCCTAGGCACACACACACGGCACACACACACACACACACACACACACACACACACACACACACACACACACACACACACACACACACACACACATACACACTACGGAGAAAGAACGAACTGGTCACAGACTTAGCATACAGCAGCACTTTTTGATTTTGATCTTTTTACATTTTCAACAACAGATACCTACCTACCTACCTACCTCCGCTTTTTTCGATATGTTTCCTCAACCATCACCAATCGTTTTCTTGGCCTGATATTAGTGAAATACGTAAGAGTCAGGTTATGAATGAAGATGGTCATGTTATCAACCCCCCTACTCCCACCCACCCTACAACTGTGCGGTTTTTGTTTTTGTTTTTGAAGTACATTCAGTGTAAAGTCTGTTAGTTTAAAAAGTAAGTTATGCGGTTGAGCTGTGACAATACATAAACCAACAGAGGAGACAAAAGACACATTTTCTCCAGGGTTAAAGACGTATTAATATCCAAATAACTCAGATGATACCTAACGCACTAAATCAAACGTTTGTGCTTGAACATTAATTGGCGGAGCACTACTTTAAACTTGTTTTTTTTTTATTTTTTTATTTTTTTTTATTATTTTTTTATTATCATTTTAATTCTTATTAAGTTATTATTGTTTTCCTTCAGTCTCACTCTTTCTCTCAGCTTCACACTCAATGGACAGTAAACAGATCATGGACAATTTTTTATTTATTTTTTTTAATTTTTTATTTACATTTACCCTCTCCCTCTCTCCTCTCTCTTTCTCTCTCTCTCTCTCTCTCTCTCTCTCTCTCTCTCTCTCTCTCTCTCTCTCTCTCTTTCTCACACTTGTCCACACAACATCTCTCTCTCTCTCTCTCTCTCTCTCTCTCTCTCTCTCTCTCTCTCTCTCTCTCTCACTCTCTCTCACTCACTCCCTAGTCCGTCTTTCTCTGCATCCACTTTCTTTCTCTTCGATCGCGACTTGTCTGTTTTTTTCTGAATTTTGTTCTTCGGATTTTTCCGTCTTCTTCTTTGTTCTTCTTTTTTTTGCTTCGTCTCTCTCTCTCTCTCTCTCTCTCTCTCTCTCTCTCTCTCTCTCTCTCTCTCTCTCTCTCTCTCTCTCTCTCTCTCTCTTTCTCTCTCTCTCTCTCTCTCTCTCTCTCTCTCTCTCTCTCTCTCTCTCTCTCTCGCTCTCTCCTCTCCCCCATACTCTGTCGGTCTCTCTCTCCCCTCTCTCCCATAATCTGTCAATCTCTCTCTCTCTCTCTCTCTCTCTCTCTCTCTCTCTCTCTCTCTCTCTCTCTCTCTCTCTCTCTCTCTTTCTCTCTCTCACTGTCTCCTCTCGTTCTATCTTCTCTCTCTCCACCTATTTTTTTTTTAACATTTTGTCCTATATTTTCTTCCGTCATCATTTCTCCTTTTGTCACCTAACGTTTTTTTTATTTCAGTTTCACAGATAGCAACATATATGCGAGTCACAAGTCAATTATTTTTCTTAATCTTAACTCTTTCTCAAAAATACATCCGATCTCTAAAGGGGTACCGTATCTATAAATACCTATGCACATTTTTGCAATCAAGATCAGCAAATTGACATAGTTTGCTTCAGCAGATGAAATAGAATTCCTTTTAACTAGGCCAAATAGGGCATCCCGCACATCAACATGAATTCTTTTCGAACAAGCGGTGAAGAAGGCTTCTTCAACAAGATTCCACACTTTGCTTATTTTTCTACAATAATAAAAGAAATGTTCGATATAATCTGTCTCTTCTGTACAATGTGTACAACTAATACTCTCAGCAATGCCCATTTTATACAATATAATGTTCGTTGGATAAATGTTATGAGTTATTTTCCAGTGTAGCAGTCTTAATCTTACTTCTTTTGATGCGTTGCTTGCTATCTGCCAAATGTCCTTGTTTATTTCAATTCCCATCTTTCTTTTCCAGAAACTGACTGCAATAGTCTCAGTTTGATAAGCGTCTACCATTAATTTACGAAACTGCCTGGGTTTAAATGTACTTATTTTTTGATAATCCATTACCTTCATAGCTTGTATTCCATTATCATTCATCTTCAAAAAAAGGGATGCTATTGCTGTGCGAATTGCCCCATATTCAAATAGTCTTGTTGGTTTATGCCCAACTCTTTCACAAATCCTGTGAAATGGTAAAAACATATTATTCTCGTATAAATCCTTCACATAGCATATATCAGATGTAACCCAATCACGTAGAAACATTGTCTTGCCACGATAAGCAATTAGAGAGTTATTCCATAGGCATAAATTCTCCAGCTGGGTCATTTTTTGCACGCATGGTAATATCTTTTCATGGTTGTCAAGCCAACATTCTAAAACGCTTTTCCAGAACTTGTTTGTAATCAACCCCAACCCTTTAAATAAGGTTGGTTTGACGTTTGCTTGAAAGCAGCATAGATTTTTTCCGAGTTTGGAGAACATACTGAGTGGAATACTTTTCCAAGCTTCTTCGTTTGGTTGCAGTAATTTCGAAAACCATCCAAGTACAAAGGATTTTTGAAAGTCACCCAAGTCAATCATATTTAGGCCACCTTTACTTGTTTCTTGGCACATAACTTTTCGTTTTACCTTTTCATAGGCTTTTGTGTTTGAAAATCTTTTTTTCCAAATGAATCTGAAAAACATTGAGTTCAGTTTACATATGATCTTTTCGGGTATAATCAAAGCTTGCAAAGCATGTGTTAATTGAGGGATCAAAAGTGATTTTACAAGGCAAATCTTTCCCATTATACTGCAGTTTCTCTTAGACCACTTAATCATTGTGCTCTGAATATGATTAATTTTTTCTGTCCAGTTTTCTTCGATTTCCGAGGCTTCTAAATTATTACTAAAATATATACCAAGAATTTTGACTTTTGATTTCCATCTGAAGCCACATGGCTGCTCCTCAGAGTACTTCTGTGAACCCAACCACATGGCCTCCGATTTCAGTCTGTTCACAGCCAGTCCTGAGAACTTGGAGAAATATGACACCAATGTCAGAGCATTTTGCACATCATCAGTGCCTTTCAGAAAAAGCGTAATATCATCAGCGTACAAGATCATTTTCAAGAAGTTCCACAATTGACCAAAGAACAGAAAAATAGCATTGAGGGCATTTTAACTGAAGATGAAATCACAAAGGCTTTAAAAATAATGAAAAATGGCTCAGCACCAGGCGGAGATGGTCTAACAACTGGTTTTATGAAATTTTTCTGGTGTCAGATAAAGACAATGGTTATATGTTCCTTAAACGCCGTTTTTGATAATGGTCAAATGTCTCCGACCCAAAAGAGAGCAGTTATAACATTAATACACAAAGGGAAGCAACTGTCAAGGGATGATCTGAATAACTGGCGACCAATATCTTTACTAAACTCAGATTATAAGTTACTGGCAAAGTGTCTAGCAGTACGCCTAAAAAGTGTGCTTGGAACAATAATTCATGAAAATCAGTTTGGTTTTATGAAAGGCAGAAATAGTAGCACAGCAGTTAGAATGATTGATGATATAATTACACATCTCAAACAAACGAACAAACCAGGGCTACTCCTAGCTCTAGACTACAAAGCTGCTTTCGACACAATATCAAAAGAATACATAATGTATGCCTTTAAACGCTTCAATTTTGGTAACACTTTTGTTAGATGGGTCACTACGCTCATGAACGAAACAGTAAGTTGTGTAAATTATATGGGGTGGTTGTCAGAGCCTATAGAAATGAACGCTGGAATTCGACAAGGCTGCTCATTTTCACCAATGGCCTTCGTGCTCGCCTTAGAGCTGCTGGCAGTCAAGATGAGGGCAGATCAGTCAGTTAAAGGGGTATTCTTGCCATCAGCCAATAGTACTAATCAAGAAAGACTATTGCTTTAAACTTGTTAATAAATTAAACTTTTAACATTTGATTTTGTTCTTTCAGTTCTACAAGAATTCAAAGAGTTGCTGAGGAAACAAGCAACAGTTGAAGCGTTCACAGAATGGTTGGATCTGGTTGTGGAACAGAAGGTTATCAAGGTACAGAATGCGTGATCTTCTTCTTCAGCGTTCCAGAATTGTCTGGTTACGTGTGAGCTCGTTTGCCGATTTCGGTTCCTCAAACTATACTCTGAGAGCATAGTCAGCTTCACTCCGCTTTTGTTGAGTGGGCATGCTGGGTATTTTCGTGTTTCCATTACCCACCCAACTACGACATGGATTACAGGATCTTTTCCGTGCGCACTTGGTCTTTTGCTTGCGTGTACACACGAAGGAGGTTAAGTCACTAGCAGGTCTGCACATAAGTTGACCTGGGAGATCGGAAAAATCGAACTCACGACCTCCCGATTAGGAGGCCGACGTCTTACCACCACGCCACTGCGCCCGTCGAATGAATGCGTGATCAATATAGCATGTGTTTGCAATGTTGTTTTCTTGGTTTAGTCCCTAGTACCTTCTTTTCCTTTTTCTACTAAGGCCTAAAAACAAAATAGGTGTGGTTACGGTAACCCGACCTACCCTATTTTTAGGGGCCGACCCTATAACTTTTTATTACATTTGCCCCCCCCCCCCCCAAAAAAAAAAAACAAAACCAAGAAAACGAGTGCAGAAAACGCAGCGAAAGCGCCCGAGTCGCACACTTATTTCCCTGTCAAGTAGGTTTAATTTGTACACATTAGAAAAAAAAGTTAAAAAAAAAATAAAAATGATTGCCTACCTTCCTACCCTATTTTTTTTGCCTATGTTACCGTAACCACACCTATATTTTTTGTTGGCCTAATATTCCCTTTTTCTTGACCCCTTTTCTTCTCCTGCTCTCTATCCCCGCATTTCATCTACGAGTAGTCATCCTCTTTCTTCTTTTTACATTTAATCAAGTTTTGACTAAATGTTTTAACATAGAGGGGGGAATCGAGACGAGGGTCGTGGTGTATGTGTGTGTGTGTGTGTGTGTGTCTGTGTTTGTGTGTGTGTGTGTGTGTGTGTGTGTGTGTGTGTGTGTGTGTGTGTGTGTGTGTGTGTGTCTGTGTCTGTGTGTCTGTGCGTGTGTAGAGCGATTCAGAGTAAACTACTGTACCGATCTTTTTGAAATTTTACATGAGAGTTCCTGGGTATGATATCCCCAGACGTTTTTTTTATTTTTTTGATAAATGTCATTGATGACGTCATATCCGGCATTTTGTAAAAGTTGAGGCGGCACTGTCACAGCCTCATTTTTCAATCAAATTGATTGAAATTTTGGCCAAGCAATCTTCGACGAAGGCCGGACTTTGGTATTGCATTTCAGCTTGGAGGCTTGAAAATTAATTAATGACTTTGGTCATTAAAAATCTGAAAATTGTAATTAAAATTATATTTTTATAAAACGATCCAAAATTACGTTTATCGTATTTTTCGTCATTGTCTGATTCAAAAAACATATAAATATATTATATTCGGATTAAAAACAAGCTCTGAAAATTAAAAATATAAAAAGTATGATTAAAATTAAATTTCCGAAATCAATTTAAAAGCAATTTCATCTTATTCCTTGTCCGTTCCTGATTCCAAAAACATATAGATATGATATGTTTGGATTAAAAACACGTTCAGAGAGTTAAAAAGAATAGAGATAGAAAAGCGTGCTATCCTCCTCAGCGCAACCGCTACCGCGCTTTTCTCGATTGTTAATTTCACTGCCTTTGCCACGAGCGGTGGACAGACGATGCTACGAGTGTACGGTCTTGCGGAAAAAATGCAATGCGTTCAGTTTCATTCTGTGAGTTCGACTGAGCTTGACTAAATGTTGTATTTTTGCCTTACGCGACTTGTTTTTTCCTTTCGTCAACTTAGTTTTCTTCTTTCACTAATATTCTTATTGTCCGATTCCGATGTTTCGACTCTTTCTGGCTCTGTTTGTTTTGTAATTCCCTTTTTTTCTGTAAATATTTTTACATGTTGCTTCTGCTTTTTTCTATCCTGCTTTTTCCAACCCTTTTCCTCTTTTTTTCTAAAACTGTTTTCCTCTCTTATGTCATCTTCGTCATTGCTTGCACCTTCTTCTTGTCTATGTGCGGCTGTCTGTCAGATAACGCAGTGCTCGTGTACGTATATATTGCAAAATATTGATGCAAACCTCTTCTTCTGTCTTCGCTGTGGAGAATGGGATTGCGTGTAAAAGGGTATGCCAGACACACAAAGAAAACACTCGAACAAGTACGAACACACCCTAAAGGAACAAGGTACAGACACGCGCAGAAACATATATAGGATCACACATTGTCAGAGCCACAGACCAACATTAAGTGCGAGTCAATATAACTGACAAAAAGGCTCATGACTTCTCCTCCTCCTGGCGACACTTTGTCAGACTATTAAATCTGATCTATGTGTAATTTGTGCCCCTCAAGTGGGTATTCTTTGCGCTAAGCCCTCTTTTAAAGCTCGCTAAGGTGTCAAATTGTCCGCATTATGCATAGCACTTCACAAAGTTATCCCCCATGTTTGACAACCCGTCGTAAACCAATAAACGCTTGCTCACTTTTTTGAAGAGTTTGAGACTGAGTTACTAGCGGGAATTGCAGTAAGCTTTATACTTGTTTATTGAAGGAAAGTACGATTAGACTTACATGATTACATCACATGATATATGATCATGGGTTTTAAGAGAAGAATTTGTGTTTATCGATTGATTCGAGGATGGAAATGTGTGTGAGTCAACACTTTATGACATCCGTGGATTTCTTATGAAAACATTAGATCGCACAAAAAGGCAATAGAACTCTTTAAGAAATGGTTTATGAGTCGGTAAGAAATTGCCCCCTGAACCATTTACATGGCGTCTGTTCTTCGATAGTTGCACTCATCAAAGAAAATGCTGTTGTTGTCGTTGTTGTCATCGTCGTCGTCGACGATGATGGTGATGATGATGATGACGATGATGATGAACGTGATGATGAAAATGAACATGATGATAAAAATGAACATGATGATGATGACGATGATGATGATGATGATGATGATGATGATGATGATGATGCATGAAGATGAGTGCCGTAAGTGTCTCATTTTTATATTTAGTCAAGTTTTGACTAAATATTTTAACATCGAGGGGGAATCGAAACGAGGGTGTGGTGTATGTGTGTGTGTCTGTGCGTGTGTGTGTGTGTGTGTGTGTGTGTGTGTGTGTGTAGAGCGATTCAGACTAAACTACTGGACCGATCTTTATGAAATTTGACATGAGAGTTCCTGGGTATGAAATCCCCGAACGTTTTTTTAATTTTTTTGATAAATGTCTTTGATGACGTCATATCCGGCTTTTCGTGAAAGTTGAGGCGGCACTGTCACGCCCTCATTTTTCAACCAAATTGGTTGAAATTTTGGTCAAGTACTCTTCGACGAAGCCCGGGGTTCGGTATTGCATTTCAGCTTGGTGGCTTAAAAATTAATTAATGACTTTGGTCATTAAAAATCTGAAAATTGTAAAAAAAAATAAAACTTTATAAAACGATCCAAATTTACGTTTATCTTATTCTCCATCATTTGCTGATTCCAAAAACATATAAATATGTTATATTCAAATTAAAAACAAGCTCTGAAAATTAAATATATAAAAATTATTATCAAAATTTTTTTTTCGAAATCAATTTAAAAACACTTTCATCTTATTCCTTGTCGGTTCCTGATTCCAAAAATATATAGATATGATATGTTTGGATTAAAAACACGTTCAGAAAGTTAAAACGAAGAGAGGTACAGAAAAGCGTGCTATCCTTCTCAGCGCAACGAATACCCCGCTCTTCTTGTCAATTCCACGTGCACTGCCTTTGCCACGGGCGGTGGAGTGACGATGCTACGAGTATACGGTCTTGCTGCGTTGCGTTGCGTTCAGTTTCATTCTGTGAGTTCGACAGCTACTTGACTAAATATTGTATTTTCGCCTTACGCGACTTGTTATTCCTTTCTAATACTTTACATCCTGTACTACAGGTGTTAATGCTGGTTAAATTAGCTATTTCCCCCTCTCTGTTTGGCTTGTTGTTCTTTGTCTTGTTGTCTTGTAAGCAATTGTACGAGACTAATGGTCTTTAAAACCTTTTATTACTCATGTTCAACTGCCTGTGCTACGATTCCAGAATTCGCATAAAACGTGCTTCGTACTTTGAAGTGGCAATCATTTATTCAGAGCCCATACAAAACGTCGCTTCATTTTAGTTTCGTACCAACCCTGTCCCGACCTCTCTTACTTCAAAACGTCACTTCAAGAGCACACCCGCAGCCAGGGAAAAGAAATCCTACCTCCATTTGTTATCCCCCACTCTCATACGGGCGATCTTTTGATGTGGTGATAGGTTGTTTGTAGATTGCATATTAATCCACCTTGCTGCTAATCCTTTCTCGGATTTCGATAGAAAAATCCGACTTTCCGCAGTGAGTGCGAACTATGGCGGTTAAAGTGGATATTGCCTTGTCTTTATCTGCCGTGCGGATCTGAGTGTCAACAAGCTTGGTGGAGAGAAGGGAATGAAACCGAATAGGTCTGTTTTCACAAAGGGTGACTCATTGTTTGAGAAGAGGCACAAGGAAAAGTCCTAGGTTGCGTGTTTTGTGTGACGTATGTTAAAACACTTTTGACTTGCAATTTGCGTGATTGGTTTGTCGGTCGCTGGGTCATTTCTTTCCCATGGATTCCTTTAGTGTCTGGCATTTTTTGTTCTTATGAACTGTTGTCAATGTATGCAGTCTCTGGATTTCTGTTTGTTAGGGTGAAAAACGACTGTGCCAGAAATAATTCGAATAAAATTGTTTCTGAATGTTTAGACAAACACTGTGGGTGAGGGGGGGAGGGGGGGGGGCGAGATGACGGAAACGAGGGACAAGCGAGGGTGGGGGGGAGGGGTTGGTTGGCAAATCGTCATTGTTGCCATTTGCTTTCTCGGCCCATACTGTCCAAAATTCCTGTTCAGGTACCAGAAAAGGACGGAGCAAAACTAAATGCAGTCTGTTGAGAGATGTATCGGTTTATCACAGGATGTCCTGATACTTACCCCTTTCGTATGAAATGAACCTTGATAATGTTGTTCTTTGCATTGCCCATGTTCCAGCCGAGCAAGCCGAACGGGAGGTCATTTAAGAAGCGAGCCCAGGAGTACCTGCTGAAGTGGTCCTTCTTTGGTGCCCGCGTCATGCATAACCTCACTCTCAACAACGCCACCAGCTTTGGTAAGTCTTATTGTCTGCTGCGGGAAACATTTATTTTTGTTTTTAAACTGTATGAGAGAGTACACATTCTAAACAGATAGACTGCTAAAGTTCCCATCAAGAAAACAAAAAATAAAGGTTAAACTATTGGAACGCTTGATTCAGGACAAAACCTTGGACCACCACTTGGAGTCATCCCAGTCGCATTCTAAAATGAGTGACAGCATACGCAGCCCTGAAAGTCCAAAAAATGGTACTAGCCAGAGAGCAAGCTTTACTAGCCAAACCAACAATTTGTTTCAGCAACTTTACTCGCATTTGGCGAGTAGATGAACACTTTTACTCGCCAGTTATATGTTTCTACTCGCCATGGCGAGTGAAATACTCGTCACTTTCAGACCTGCTACGCTGAAATATGTAATGAAACTTGTCTCCGAGATCTCACACTGAACTTGATGTAACGTGTCCTTCCAGGGTCCTTCCACCTGATCCGGATGTTACTGGACGAGTACGTGCTGCTGGCGGTGGAGAGTCAGCTACACAGCGAGAAGGAACAGGAGCTGCAGGCACTGCTGGAGAAACACACACAGGCTGGTAAATACTTTGATTCTCATTGCTCCTGTTTTCCCTCCTATCTCTACCCTTCACTTACCATTCCTTGCCCCCCCCCCCCCCCCCTCCACTCCCCACCCCTAGAAAGATCAGCTACACAGCGAGAAAGAACAGGAACTGCAGGCTCTGCTGGAGAAACACACACAGGCTGGTGACTTTCATTCGCATGGCTCCTGGAAGGCAGAAACAATTAAATGTTTGATCTCGAATGTTTGGCTTTAAAAATTGGCCGGAAATTGTCCCCTAGAAGTTCCAGGATCGGGAGAAAATAATTATAGGGTCGATCGGGGAAATATTGGAAACATTGAATATTTTTCTTGGCCTTACCCCTCCTACCTCTACCCTACCCGTCCCATTCCTACCCCCCCCCCCCCCCCCCTATCTAATAAGATCCGTTGCACAGTTAGAACAATTACACAGGTGGTAAACAGCTTTTTCTCTGTGTGTCAAAGTTCAGTTTAAGAATCTTCGTAACTAGTGTTCGGGTCTTACGGAAACTAACAACTGCAAGCTGTATAAACATTGCTGGAGGAACCGGAAGTAAAAGCACACGCAGCCTGGTAAATGGTTGATTCTCGAGGTTCTCGTTCTCCTGCCATCTGCCTCTCCATAGTCCGTTGAGCTAGGTATCAGCACCTGCAGAAGAAAACAAAGTCACATGCGTCGTCACAAGGAGTATGTGCTGTAAACTATCCTTAGCGGATTATGACTTTATTCAGTTATTCTGCAGAAAAACAGAAATGCTGGAGAAAAACTGTTTGTTTCTGCAGCATTTCTGCATAATGTCATCTTTCGCGAGAGCAACGTTTTTTTCTGCAATAAAACAGTTTTACTGCAGTAAATTTGAAATCAAGAATGCTGCAGAAAAACAGAAATGCTGGAGAAAAACTGTCTTTTCTGCAGCATTTCTGCATAATGTCATCTTTCGCCGAAGCAACGGGTTTTTCTGGAGCAAAACATTTTACTGCAGTAAAATTGAAATCAAGAATGCTGCAGTAAAACGGTGCTGTTGTTTTACTGCAGAAAACCTGTTTACACTTTTTCTGCAGCATTTTGTACTGGCTCATTATGATGTTGGAGCACGCGAGCCCCCCTCTGTCGAGAGATGGACTCATCCAGAATTACCAATAGTTGTGCGTGACACGAATGTATTTTGTCTGTCTGACTTCCTTTCCGCCGGAAGTTCAAAGTTTCAAATTAAACAATGGCACCTGTCAGCAACATTGTCACATTTTCCCAGACGAACGCAGTAGTCCACTTCGTGTTCGATTTGCTTCAGAAATTGTTCACGTTCGGCCGCCATTGTGAAGTTGAATATAATGCCCTTATGCTACACGCCTTCTGATTGGTACACTGCGGAACAAACTATTATACTATCCCAGGGGGCGACGAATACAAACGCTACTTTACAAGGTCGTTCGTTTTTCTCCAGAAAAACTGTCACAGACTATTCTGAAGAAAACGTTAATCGCAATAATGCTGCAGAAAACCAAGTAAACATTATTCTTCAGGAAAACTGTTTTACTGCAGTAAAAAAAAACGTTGCTTCGGCGAAAGATGACATTATGCAAAAATGCTGCAGAAAAGACAGTTTTTCTCCAGCATTTCGGTTTTTCTCCAGAATAACTGAATAATGTCATAATCCGCCAAGAGCCAGTACAAAATGCTGCAGAAAAAATGTAAACAGGTTTTCTGCAGTAAAACAACAGCACCGTTTTACTGCAGCATTCTTGATTTCAATTTTACTGCAGTAAAATGTTTTGCTGCAGAAAAAAACGCTGCTTCGGCGAAAGATGACATTATGCAGAAATGCTGCAGAAAAGAACGGTTTTTCTCCAGCATTTGTCTTTTCTGCAGAATAACTGAATAAAGTCATAATCCGCTAAGG
Organism: Littorina saxatilis; assembly: GCF_037325665.1. Taxonomy (NCBI): domain Eukaryota; kingdom Metazoa; phylum Mollusca; class Gastropoda; order Littorinimorpha; family Littorinidae; genus Littorina; species Littorina saxatilis. The sequence continues at coordinate 48,400,685 of NC_090251.1, forward strand.
ATAGTAAACGTTACTGGAGAAACACAAACACAGAGAGACTCTTAAACGCTTCAATTCTCATGATTCTCACCATTCGCTCCCAACCCCCCCCCCCTCCACCCTCCTCCTCTCCATTCAATCTTGGGTTACACTGTTGTGGTACATTGTGTGCGGCGAAGCTAATTTGAACAGCCGAGGTCACTGTTATAAATGGTATACCTTACAACATAGAATTGAATGCCTTGTTTCAGATGACATGGGCGCCAAACCCACGCTACAACAATCCGCCAGCACGTGCTTTGTGGCGTCACAGAATCGCGCTCCTTCTCGCAGTGGCAGCGTGATGAAACGAGAGCAATATGGCGAAGTGGCCACTACCGCTTCATTTACTCCCGTGGCATTTAACGGCAGGGAATCCTACGGCATGTCCCCTCAGCTCACTCAATTGGGACAGGTAAGAGCGGGGACGGTGATAATTTAACAATTCAATGTAAGATAATGACTGCATGGCTACATAGTTGTAAAGCTTCATTGAGAAGTGTTCGGTGATTGTGCATATTCTTTTATTTAAGATGAATGTTGGGTGTTTTAATTAAGTCCCCCAAAAGTTATCTTTTCCCGAATTGAAACAACTGATCTAAGAATAATATATTTATCTGTGATTAAATGGACATATAGTGCTCGGTCATGTGTTTCCTGCCTCGCTTGAGGTGATACCAGCAAGGATCTTTGCTCAGTGCCACAGCTGTACAGCAGTGTTGCCTCTGTCTGGTAAATGTATAAGCAATACAATTCTTCAGCAATACTAGTGACGGGTAATCAGTGTTTTCCCTGACAAACGATGCTATTGTAGGTGTTGCTGGATATATGGATTCCTCAGTGTGACAGTTACAATTACTTATCATTTGCATTCTGTGAACAGACCATGACAGGAGGGACGATGCTGACTCCGCCCATCTCGCCCATTGTACCCAATCCAATCAACCCTCGGAACAGCGTCATCAGCCAGGGGCCAATCGCAGCGTACGGGAGCTCCGCCCAGTCCTCTATGCTTGCCTCAACGTTCCCTTACTTAGGTAATAATCTTCAAATACGCGCAAAATCAATCGAATCAGTGTGTGTGCTGTGTTAACATGCGTTTTTTGTCAAGGATTGCATGAGAACAGTTAATTGATCGCTTCGAACTCTTGTTGCAGCTAGCCTGCTTTCCACTGGGAGGAAGCGAACCGAATTTCCAAACAATTGAATAATCAAGTATTGGAAATTCTTGTCTGTTGTCCACTCAAAAGATTGATTGGTCGAGGTTCTGTTGAATGTCTCGTTTTGTCTATCATTCAACGTTTCATAAACTTACCTTTTCTTGTTTTTTGATTCGCACTTCAACCTGTTGTTCGGAAAATGCCGTAGCTGACATCGGTAGATTGACAAGACTATATACACCAGCGTTATGCTTCGTTCCAGACTTATGTCTAATTTGATTTATACTTTATTTCCTCCTACCTTGCCAGGTCAGCAAAGCGACTACGGGGCGCACAACTATCTCTCTAACTACACCCATCCTTCATCCGTCTTCCGCTCTCATCCCGGAAGTGCGTCATACACCGGAAGTTACATGATGAGGAATGACCTTGAGACTTACTCCTATCCTGACCAATCGTTTGCTAGTGACCCTTACTCTACATATTCACCATATGCGGGTCAGGCTAGTGCATACCCGCCTGCGTCTGTTGGTCTTACGAGCGCTGGGAATTCTGGGAGTGCCTTTAACGTTGTCCAGAGTGCTGCCTCTTCGTTTGGCAGTCACCCATCGTATCAGAATAATGGTAGGTTCGGTTCTATCGTTGTTCACAGGAATTATTATCTGTTATTCGTTTTGATTTTGAGGGGTAGAACATTTTTTTAAGTATGCCTAGTTTTGTTTTGTCATGTCGTGCAAAACTGTGTCTACGCGATGCAGAAGTGAGAGAGAGAGAGAGAGAGAGAGAGAGAGAGAGAGAGAGAGAGAGAGAGAGAGAGAGAGAGAGAGAGAGAGAGAACGAACGAACGAACGAACGAACGAACGAACTTTATTACTCAAGGATGGAGATTTTAGGCTCACGCCTAGTCTTACAATCTGTCCCTGCTAAACTAAGACATAAAAATAAAGACAATAAAAGGACAATTGTCAATCGCAATCATACAGTATTACTAACTACAACATTACCTATACGATAGAGAGAGAGAGAGAGAGAGAGAGAGAGAGAGAGAGAGAGAGAGAGAGAGAGAGAGAGAGAGAGAGAGAGAGAGAGAGAGAGAGAGAGAGCTGTACTGACCTTGACGAATCAGTCGAAAATATGTGATTATGTATATGGTATTTTGTGGATCCAAACTTCCAGGTGCTTTCAGTTTTTTCTTTTTCTATGCTCAGCTGTGTTTAGTTAGTTGCACGTGCTGCTTCCGTCCTATGTCTGAGCACTCTCTTCCAAGTGTATCTCCCCCTCCCCCCTTGTTTATGAGTATGTGTTTGTCTGTCCCTGCGCCTGCTTATTTTGCTACCCCCCGCGGGTTAGGGGGAGTCCCATATTGGTTGGGACGAGAAAGAATTTACCCGATGCTAACCAGCATGTCGTAAGAGGCGACTAACAGGTTCTGTTTCTCCTTTTACCCTTGTTAAGTGTTTCTTGTATAGAATATAGTCAATGTTTGTAAAGATTTTAGTCAAGCAGTATGTAAGAAATGTTACGTCCTTTGTACTGGAAACTTGCATTCTCCCAGTAAGGTCATATATTGTACTACGTTGCAAGCCCCTGGAGCAATTTTTTGATTAGTGCTTTTGTGAACAAGAAACAATTAACAAGTGGCTCTATCCCATCTCCCCCCTTTCCCCTATCCCATCTCCCCCTTCCCCCGTCGCGATATAACCTTGAATGGTTGAAAACGACGTTAAACACCAAATAAAGAAAGAAAGAACTGCTTATTTTGCTGTCTCAGGAGCTAACTTTTAAGGATTTCACATTCGCACATGCCCTAGCTGAGACTTTGTATTTTACAGATTAATTTATTTGTATTGCTTCTTCATTCACGTATTAGCCTGGACAAGTTATTGTTTAACGAACGAACGACAGTTTGGGCATAACGTTTTCACAGGAAATCAGTACCAATAAGGGACAGTAAAAGTACTGCGCTAAAACAAATTGTTCAATAATATTTTATTTATTCGTTTTTTTGGACACAGATTACTACGGCAGCACAGGGTTTGCGCAAGCACCCAAACTGGTGGAACACGTTCCTGTCATTCAGCAGCGAAACTCCGCCCCCTCCCACCACGCCCTCCAATCAGGCCACGCCCACAATCTGCACCACCCCCACCCCCACTCCCACCTCCACAGTCACCAGTACCCGAGTTCTGAGATGACCGACCCCCTCAACCTGCTTGACCGTTCGCACCGGATGAACGGGGTGGGGTTAGGGGTGGGGCTCGGCGTTGGAGGTGTGTCTGCTTCCTGTCATAGTCCCATGCACCCATGTAAGTGCGTGTGTGTTGGGGATGGGTGGTTAGAAGGGGTGGGGGGTGGGGGTGGGGTGGGGGTAGGAGTTGGTTGGTTTTTGTTGTAGTTGTAAGTATGTGTGTGGGTGATGTGTGTGTGTGTGTGTGTGTGTGTGTGTGTGTGTGTGTGTGTGTGTGTGCGTGCATGCGTGCGTATTTGTGTATGTGTCTGGGTGTCTGTGTGTAGATGTTTGTGTGTGGGTGTGGGTGTTTATGTGTGTGCATGTGATGCAGTACTTGAAATTTCACACACAAACTGTGTTCTTTTTCAGTGCATCAGAACGGCCAGTTGGGAGAAGACCTGATGTCAATGGATGTTTCGGGCATGATGGGAACGGAACCGGATATGACGTCACACTACGCAGATCCTCGCTCCCTCCCGCCAATCAACACAGTGTTCATGTCATAGCATACGACGGGGATCTCCGATTCACATTCAGGCCGTGCTAGTTCAATTGTTTCTCCCCTCAACACTGACTTTTATACAAATTCAATGTAGAACAAGGGGTGACTGCGTGTTGTGCACACCAAATACGCATTACTCATCACAAGATGACGTTAATTGGTTCTTCTGCAAATCTTTAACACAAACACCGGAGTGAGAGGAAAATATGTCCCCCGGGAACCAATTGAAAGTCCGGCCGATTTATGTGGAGCACGTGATGCGCACAAAAAATAATGGCGGTCTAGAAGTGTCGTCTGCGCATTGATCGCGGCGGCGCCCGCGGCTTTCTTGACCGCAAAGGACTACCGCGCACGTTGTGAGACGTCATTTGTTAGACCTCAATAAAACCTGGCTAGGACTTTCTGCCCTATGAGGAAAATGATTCCGCTTAAAAGTCTAGGAAAAGTTGTCCGGCTGTGACTTTCCGTGGGACTCTTTGTCAGTCCCAGCGAACAATGATTCCTTGTACACCGGCACTGCCATTGACAACCCCTACCGGCGATACGACGTCAATCACACACAAAAATCGCCACAGAACGTACTGACACACGGCGTGGCGATTCTTCTTCTTTCTTTAGACTGCCGCCTTCATCAAAGTGAAGATTCTGCAGACTTTGGAGAGAGTTGCGAAGATGATTTGCAGCTGGTGTCATCAGAACTGCCCGGGGGTTCAGTGATAGCTAGTGGGGGGTAGAAATAGAGGAGGGAGGTGGGGAGGATCAGGGGGCGGGGAGGGGTGTCTAGATCCGGGATTTGAAGGCTTCCAGAGAGGGGCTGAGAGCGACCTCACCCGGGAGCGCGTTCCAGTCCACGATGGTGCGTGGAAAGAAGGACTTCTGGCGGTAGGTTGTGCGGCACAACGGTAGCTGGTAGGCAGCATCGTGAAGGAGTCTGGTGCTTTTGGCGGTGGCCGGGATTTGGGGTGGGTGTGTTGCGGGTGTTGATCGACAGCAAGCCATTGATGTATTTGTACATGGTGATGAGGCGGGCTCTGAGGCGCCGATCTTGAAGTGTGGGCCACTGCAAGTGTTCCAACATGGCATCAACGCTCGAAGTCTTGCGGTGGCGATTTACAACCGTTCTAGCTTCGGTTCCCAGCGCTGCCACAACAGGACGGCTGTGAAAGGAAGCTAGAACGGATGTGTGGAATGGGGGTATAACTTCTGTAGTAACAACAGAGAACATCAGCGAGTATTGCTACCATCGCATGGAAGCCGTTCCCACGTGTTCGGGAGATAACTGCATGGTGATACAATCCTGCGTAAAACAGCGCCAGTCGGTATATGTTCGTATGTTCGTCTCTCTCTATCTTTCTGTCTGTGTATGTTTGTGTGCTGTATTTGCATGCTGGTCCAGAAGGCCTGCCTTAAAATTGTTTGTGTGTATTTTGTGTGAATAATAAGAATCTGCATAACTTGTTTGCAACATTCTTCATTTGTGAAAAAAGGGGCATACATGTGCATAACTAAATTTATCACTGTAAGCTTTGTGCATTCTGCAAATATTTTTAATTTTGGAAACGAATATTTGACTGTGTTGAAATGGTGTTGTCAATAATTTTCTTTTGTATTTTAAACTATGCGTGTAATATAATGTATGCAATCATATATATAGCAATTTTCCTTATCACATTTTTGCAATGTTCGTATGGTCATCATTTAACCTTGCATGTTTCGAGAGAACACCAAGGGGTTTTGAGCTGGCAAAGATCTGTTTTGTACAAAAGAACTGTGTGTTTGTTTCATTTATGTATACAACTTCTTGACTGAAAGCAATCTATACTTCACAAGGGTTTCATTGTTTCTTTTTCAATTACAGTCGTTTTATTAGAAGGATTCAATTTTGTGTAGTCGATGCCTTGTAAGCATTCGACTTGATTCGATGTGTAAACAATGCGCGTTCTTGCCATATGGTATTCCTTAAAATGCAATGACAATCATTTGAAGTACAGATACTTTTTTGAACAAAAGATGTATAACAGTGTGTGATTTTGTTTTCCAACGTACAAGAGCTAGTGCGAACATAATGTGCAAGTGAGAGTGAATACATGTGTGTACGTGTGCTATGTCTGCGTGTACCTGTGCGTGTGTGCGTTTCAGTTTGAGATCAATTTATTAAAGAATTGATGAGTACATATTCATTTTGCAATCTGGACAGTAAAGACGCTGTTTAAAAATTGAGTACCCAATATTGACGGACTGTCTGATGATATCTTCTGCTATGGTCTGTTGAGACGGTGATATCAAAATCGAGACCGGAGGTCGAGATTTTGATATCACTGTCGAAACAGACCAATAGCAGAAGATATCGTCACACAGTCAGTCAATGTTAGATATAATGCTAATTCTCTGGACATTTTGTATTTACTGTAAAGAAATTACAAAAGTATTTGTCTCAGTTTTGGCTGTTCCATATCCCTCCCTCTGATTATTATTTCTTTTTGTTTACTCTTTTCTTGTACTTTTCAGTATTTCAAAATGTCTTTTCTTTCAAAAAGTCTTTAGTCACTTGCTCAACTAAATTCTGGGATAATGACATTTTCATATATATATTTGTTTGTTTTTAAATGTAGGTGTTTTTGTTTTTGAAGTGGGGAAGCAATATTAAAGAGGTCGTCAATATCAAAACTGATATCGACGGAAATGTCGTCGATATCACTTTTGCACTGAGCTCAGTTTTGCCCAATTGACCAATGGAAATCCTCGTAACATATGAAATAGCAATATTGTAGCCTATCTGTCAGATGAAAGTGCAAGTGCATGTTCAAATAATGCACCAGGTGTAGACGATTTCAATGTAAGCTTTGCGAGCAATATTTGGCAATGTCAAGCAACAGAACACAGAGAAGCAATCCACCACACACACAAAAAAAGTATCTTTGTTTGCAATAAGCTAGTAATTGATAAGATATTTTACAGGGCTGGCTTTATGGTTGCTGTGGTAAGTTAAACCGTCACAAAGTTAACCTAATCACAGGTAGCTTTCTACCTGCCCATCAGCTTCACGCACAAAAACGAGAAATTGATGAACGTCGGTTGAGCTCCCCATCCCATCCCCCTCCCTCTTACATACACTGTTTATAAATAGAAAGTAAGTATGAAATATGAGTCGTCTTCTGTATCTTTCTCTAAACAAGGCTATGGAAGTACAACTTCATGAGCGTGCATACGACCTAGTGCAAAGACACAACGTTATTACATGTAAAATGAAATGTACGAGCAGTGTCGTATCTAGAGTATAAACATCTTCCAACTGTGGGAGAGAAAAAACATATGAAAGTTCGTCTACAAATACGGAATTATGACAAACTGAAAATATTTGCTGATACTGTGTTCCTTGCAGACCTATGATGAGATCTCTCTCCCTCTCTTTTGGTCTCTCTCTCTCCACTCCCCTACCCCCCCCCCCCCCCCCTTCACCCCTCTCTCTCTCTCTCTCTCTATGTCCTGTGATGTTATGTATATCTTTTTTCGTTGCCAAATTGTGAAAAAATACTTGTCAATGACCATGATCACAATATGCTTTTTGTTTTTAGCAATGAAATGTGAAGGTGCAAATTATTGTTAATGTTAACATTTTGGACAGTGAACATGTGTGTATGTAATGTGTGCTCTGAAGAGTAAATATGTGTTAAAACAATCATCTTACTAATAGAAGAGTGTGCATACATGCATGTGTATGTGCATGTGTGTGTGTGTGTGTGGGGGGGGGTATACATTTAATGTGCTCCATTTCTGGACAAAACAATAAAAGACTGCCATTCAAATCCATTCTTTCTAAAATAAAGAAGTATGACAGTTTTATGTTTCATTTATTCATGTGTATTTTTTAACATGCAGAACATACTTGAACATGACTTAGTATAATAAAAAAATTTAAAAAAAATAAATGCAAATGCAAGCACATGTCACACATAACAACATTTCTTTTGAATGAATGGTTTAGGCGCAAGTTTATTTATTCATGCTATGAAATTCTTTTCTTCTGGCTCTCTTTCAAATACAGACGCATTATATGCACATCCTTTTGCATTTATGCACATGCACTGTGAGACACACACATACAAAGTTGTGCTGCCTTTTTGTTGAGAAAGTACACACATGTAATCATTCAAACAGGCAATACAAATAAGTACTAACAAAATCTAATAATTGAAGATCTGAAATTAGCAGGGTTTCCTTGTCATCTCTTCTCTCAACAGTCGTAAAACTACAGTACTACCTAGCTGGCCATAATTCTCCACACGTTGTCTCAAGAGGAGTTTTTTAATATTTTTTTTAATTGTCGTTTCACATCTTGAGAAGCAAGGTCATGTGACACCGATTCAGCATCAATCTCTTTCTCTGCCTACTCTTTCAAAACTATTCACGCTTATCATTTTAAATAGGTATGACCACACGTACACACATCCAATAACACATTCATCCAATTGCACACACACACACACACACACACACACACACACACACACACACACACACACTCCAAATGCAGTCGTTTTCATTTAAATCAATACATAATGATCACAAAGGAAGCACCTTCACATTTGCAATATCATGAGAGAAAGCAAAGCTAAACATATCAATGATGATGCGAAATTGTACTTATACTCACATCTTTCTTTCTTTATTTGGTGTTTAACGTCGTTTTCAACCATGAAGGTTATATCGCGACGGGGAAAGGGGGGAGAGGGGATAGAGCCACTTGTCAATTGTTTCTTGTTCACAAAAGCACTAATCAAAAATTTGCTCCAGGGGCTTGCAACGTAGTACAATATATTACCTTACCGGGAGAATGCAAGTTTCCAGTACAAAGGACTTAACATTTCTTACATACTGCTTGACTAAAATCTTTATTATACTCACATGCATAAGCATTATCCTTGTTGACACGCACACGCTCACATTCCCAGGTTAAAAGTACAGGTACCATTAAATGCACAACTGTTTGAAGGATTAGAATTCACAACATAAAAAAGCATACTCTCACATTGTTCTCACGATACATACAGAGAATTCTTCATGACCTCATCTCCAGTGTTTGCTGCTACAAGTAAAATGGAAATTGTGCGTTCACTCGAGAAAAAAATCTTAACCAATTTCTAGTTCCACCTTCATGTAAGCTTTTAGGATATATCATGGTAATGCTTTAGGAAATCGTCACTGTCCAAAAAAAAAACTAACAAATTACATTTAACAGATTTGCGATGGTTATGCCAGTAGTTCTAAATTCATGATAGCACATAAGTACAAGGCTGGTGAGTTAGTTCATTATTAGCAAATATTGAGGACTAATGATACACAACACACATTTGCTAAATCACGGTACGGAAGTGTAACAATTTTCCCATTTCACAACACACAACATCGGTACAAAAGACAGTAGCAATGTTTTTTCCACATCTCTTCTGTAGCTGAATCCTAGCTTCAATCTTCCCATATAGCGTCAATAGAAAAATGAAGAGTGTACATGTCCATAGAAATAAGATCTGAAGAGCAAACTTTCCATCTCTTGATCACATTTGTCAACATAAAGAGCAATGAGGCGCTCTATTTTAGCCCCCCGCGGGTTAGGGGGAAGAATTTATCCGATGCTCCCCAGCATGTCGTAAGAGGCGACTAACGGATTCTGTTTCTCCTTTTAGTTTTACCCTTGTTAAGTGTTTCTTGTATAGAATATAGTCAATTTTTGTAAAGATTTTAGTCAAGCATGTTAAGTCCTTTGTACTGGAAACTTGCATTCTCCCAGTAAGGTCATATATTGTACTACGTTGCAAGCCCCTGGAGCAAATTTTTGATTAGTGCTTTTGTGAACAAGAAACAATTGACAAGTGGATCTATCCCATCTCCCCCCTTTCCCCATCGCGATATAACCTTCGTGGTTGAAAACGACGTAAAACACCAAATAAAGAAAGAAAGAAAGCTCTATTTTCCTGAAACAAGTCTCAAGTGCAGGTACATAATGACACAAGACCATTTATTGTCCATACAATTAATTACAATAGATGGAAAATTGTGGTTCATCTGCTCTTAAAACAACCAAAACAACATATGACTTAAAAAACAAGAAAAAATATGTATTAAAGTTTCCTTCTTTCTCAATAGATGTCAGTAAAACATTGCAGGAATGTCTCTCAGTATAGCACCAGTCACACAACAGCAAAGAGTCCTGGTACCAAACACCATAGTTTCCAACACAACAACACAATTTCCTTCCTCATATTGTAGACTAGCGGATATCAAACAACATACACAGATCAATTTGAATTTGGAGTTGAGTGGAGACATTAACTGGCTTCAGCTTTACAGTGGAACACCCCTATCAAGACACCCCAATTTAAGACTTCCTCCATTTTAAGACCTAACTTTTTGACATTTTTTGTTCACAACCTCCGTAAATTTACCTCCATTTTAAGACCCCCTCTTTTTTAAGACCTGATTTTCTCAGAGTTTTGGAGGTCTTAAAAGGGGGGGTTCCATTAATGTACCAGGCAACATACTTCAACACAACAACACAATTTCATTCTTCCTCAACTTGAAGACCAGTGAATATTACATAACATCCACCTATCCATTTGAATTTGGAGTTGAGTGGAGTGACAGGCTGCAGCAAACGATGACAGAGTCCTCTCATCCATGGGCAAGATAATATCGGAGGACGTTCCACTGCATCTGAACCGTGTACCATCAATGGAACCAAGCTCAGTCGCTCATGTGGGATCCCATGCCCAAGAAGTCTTTCTTGTCAGTTTCCACAATGTCTTCGAAAGCGTCGCGTTCTTCTTGCAGCGGCATCATATTCTTGGCCATCTCGTTGTTCCACTCCCCGACCTCCGGCATGGTCTGGTACAGGCTGAACCCTCCTCCACTCTACTCACAAGAAGAGGGGGAAATCAAAATAAATGAATGAACTCTCTGATGCTAATTAGTTTCCCCAAGAGAGGGAGAGATATATATATATGTGTGTGTGTGTGTGTGTGTGTGTGTGTGTGTGTGTGTGTGTGTGTGTGTGTGTGTGTTGTGTGTGTGTGTGTGTGTGTGTGTGTGTGTGTGTGTGTGTGTGTGTGTGTTGTGCATGCATACCAGGGGTCGACACTAACTTATTTGAAAATTTCTGGGGCGGAAAACAAAAATCTGGGGCCCACTCTCAGTATTCACGTGCGGCAATGCATTGTCTGTTTTTCTTCATCGTACACATTCTTTCAACCATTTGACATTGAAATTACGACAGCATTTCGCGCTTTTGGCTGCATCGGTCTCCTTTTTTCGTTTCTCTCCACCCTGTTCTTCATCTTCATTTCCATGGGTTTTTTTACACCAGGGATATGTTGCCACATTTTGCGTTTGGCATTTGAAGGCGATACTTATCTCTCACGCTAAAGAGCGCAATCTGGGAGTTATTTCCCTTGCGGCGTTGTCCTTCGACGATTTCAATGTTTTTTTTTCTTGACTGCGGCATTGATCATAACGCAAATTTCAGTGATGACTTTGACTGGCGATTTTTAGTGATTGGCTCTGGCATTAGAATTTTCGGTTTGTCATTGTTGGAATTTATTCTGGGGCGGAGTGGGCCCCAAGCTTCGGCAATGTTTGGGGCGGAACACAAAACTCTGGGGCGATCCGCCCCCCGCCCCCGCTAGTGTCGAACCCTGCATAGTGAGCCACTGTGAATGTACCAAAAACATCACAAGCCGAGGAGACAGGGCGTACATCTAATGCTAACAGTGCAGGCCAAAGTTAAAAACGATTTCATTTTTTTTTTTTTTTTTGTTTTTTTTCATTTTCATTACTTTATTGTCCCATTGCTGGGAAATTCGGGTCGCTTCCTCCCAGTGGAAAGCTAGCAGCAACGGAGTCGCGCTACCCAGGTGTCTGCATGTTTAGGTGTATTCAGCCACCTGCACTTATGGCAGAATGACCAAGGTCTTTTACGTGCCATTGTGATGACACGGGGGTGGGACATGGCTTCCGTCTCTGGGTCTGCACATAAAGTTGACCCGTGTCCGCCCCGGCCCGAATTCGAACCTGCGACCTTTCGATCACAAGGTCATCTAATTTGTCAAAACAGTGTCAGATATATAGTGTGATTGGCACTTTTTTTTCTCTCCATTAAATTCAGATTTCAAATGATGGCCAACTAAAATGAAACATGATCTTCAAGACTGCAAAAAAAGTCAGCTAGTCTGGTCAGACGAACAACAAATTTAAGAAAGTGATCTAAAATTTCTAGGCATGTATACTTTACACCACAGCTGAATACAATTTTCACAAACACACCAAGCAGCCACTGCCCATCACAAACCAACCTTGTCAGCCATTTTCTGAAACATGTTGGTGTAGAGTTCCTTCTCCTTGTTCAAAGCTTGCTCCTGTCGTTGTCGGCTGACAGCCAGCTGATTCTTGGCGGCTTTGTTGGACGGCTCCAGCTCTAACACTTGTGCGAAGTCTCCCGCTGCTGGCCCATAGTCACACCGTTCCAAGCGGGACTGCACGGAAATATGAAAAGAAAAAAAAACATGCTGTGAAAAGATACACCCAAAGAGATGAAGATGACCTCACACACACACACACACACCTGGCAATAATTCTGTTTACAGAGAAATATAAAAGCATGCCATTACCAGTGTAGCTGCATTGTAGACGCTTTGCGGAAATAAAGTTGTAAGAATTGTAAAGTGCTGTGGAAGATTTAAGCCCGTGACAATGAGACAAGTAAACAGAAAAAATAATACTAAATCCCACCCAACTGACTGACAATAATGGTTCACTGAGTTTTTCTTAAAAGTGACTGGAATAAAAAAAAAATCATTCACTAGGTCATTCACCCACTAACCAAACAAGCAAACCAAACTACTGACATCAGGTCATAAAGGAATCACAAATGTGTCTTACCTGTCCACGACGGAATATTGCTTTGACGTTCTGTGGCTCTGTCTCAAGAACAATATTACAGGCCGCTTCTGCCTGCAAGCAAATGTAACAACAACATTGAATACGGTATTGTCAGGAACAAATCCGAAACAGATACTCAACATTAAACACGGTATTGTCAGGAACAAATCCGAAACAGACACTCTGACTCGACCCCTCCCCAAATCAAGAGTTTTGGGGTCACCATTTGGTTAGAGACAAAACAAAACATTCATCATTACGTCCACCTTGTATTGTTGTGCTACCTAATGCCCTACACAGTATTGTTGGTCTCCAATAAATTAATTTATGTTACAAAATTGTTTGTGCCAGAATCGGACACATTTGTGACCCTCCACCATGAAATGAGTCGCATGTCATCCCGCGAGGTTCTGCGCAAGGCTTAAGATATGTCCGGGGAGTGTCTGGTAACTGTGTGAGGGTCACCTTAGTCACAGGCTTATAACTCAAACAGTTTTCGCTCTTTTCTAAAACGAGTTTCACCACTGGATAGAGCATAAAAATCTCTTTAACAAAATGTAAAAATATGAAAATCATGCAAAGGTGACATGCGACTCATTTCGTGGTGGAGGGTCACAGATTTGTTCACAAATTGTCTCCCCTGTCAGTGTCATGCCCCACAAGGAATTAAGACCACTTTCGCACATACTTGCAACCATAAGTGTAACTTGCTCTTCTGCAGACCAACTGTAAGCCACCCAACGTACCCTTACAGTCAATCCGCAGCACTGGCATGTTCACAGTGGAAACATGCAACACAACAAATGGGTGGAAGGTGGGGTTGTGGAGGTAAATGCCAGAGTCGGTTCAAAGCGTTGACTGTTGTTGTTGTGTAGAGGAAGGAAGTGACTTTGCATTATGGGTATTCCAATAATGCAAATAATTTGGATCGCTACAAAACAAAACTTTCTTGATACGCAACAAAAATGCCTAACCATTTCTCCACATAAATTCTATTAGACAATGTGACATACAGTCTGAACGCAAACCATAAATAAATAGGTACTGCCACGCCAACAATCAAGCAGGGGGAGGGAAGGAGGAAAGAGAGAGAGATAGAGAGTAATGCGACGAATGAAGCACATTTTTAAATCTGCAATGTCTGAAATAGGAAAAAAAATCCAATATTCATATGCCTTATGTGTTGGTCCCCTTCATCTAACAAAGAAAGAATAAAAACTCTCCATTAACGTTCCATTAACTAACCTTTCTTGGGTTTTTGGATTCATACAAGCTAATAAATTAATGTTCCACAGACTTCATGTGCCCATAGTTGTTAAGCAAAAGCAACACTTACATCACAGAAATTGTTCAGCTTCAGACTGCACATGGCGATGTTCAGGTGAGCCGCTTGCAACAGTTTCTCTCTCTCCAGGGGTTCCTCCCCTTGCAGACCGCTCGTCTCGTGCTCCAGAAACGACACAATCTTTTTGTAGTAGGAAAGCGCTCGACGGTGGTCTCCTTTCTAGGGAAAAAAAGGAACTTTTTAAACATCATGCTGTACATAGTTAATGGGACTGAAAATCTACAACAGGGTACAAAGGTCCTTTTTTAATCGCGCTGCGCACACCACCCGTCACTTATAGCCAAAATCAGCTCCTGTGATGTAAAAGGAAAGAGAGAATGCTTTATGTCCTACAGGCTAAATATTTCGCCTCTTAAGGACAAGATATGGGTTATATGATTCGAGTTTTACGCCCTCACGGCTTTTGACGAGATACACAAGTGTATGCGTGTTTAGGTGGCATTAGCCATCTGCACTTATGGCAGAATGACCAAGATCTTTTACGTGCCATTGTGGTGACACGGGGGTGGGACATGGCTTCTGCCTCTGGGTCTGCACATAAAGTTGACCCGTGTCTGTCTTGGCCCGAATTCGAACATGCGACCTTCCGATCACAAGTCCAGTGCTCTACCAAATAAGCTACAGGGCCCTCTCCTGTGATGTATCCCACGACCAACACATTGTTGGGGCCAGAAGAAGCAACTCATCATTCACAATGCTTCCAGCTCCGTCTACATGTCTCATAAACTATTCAGAAATTTTAGACAGAGTTTTTCATTTAAACAGAATTTTTCTGAGACTGAGTAAACAAGCACACCATCAGGATGTTGAATTTCAATTTGACTTTAAACATCTTGTAGAACAAGAACACTTAGCTAATACTACTAAATTGGTCAGATGACGTCCATTCATGTCAATCCCACATCAATCATATATGACACGCATTTGTCCTCTCAGTGATACACGCAGACATAATAAAACTACTGATTAAGTTCAAACCTAACAGATAAAAAAAGTGGTGAGAAGTTTGGATGGGATTCAAGCGTGTTTCAAAGCGGTATCAAACTCCTTCCTCAGAATCTCACCAAAAAATATTTTGTTCCTTTGTCCTTGATGATCTTAGACTGTTGGATTTTCTGCCCAACATCCATCTCCCAAGACTCTCTTGCCTGTCACAAAGAAATAATGGTTCAGAACAATCTGTCGATAAATCTCTTTATTCGAAATCAAAGAAGATGTCAAAATGTCCTGATTAATAAAACAGTATCTGTCACAAAACAGCTCATCATGAAACAGAAAAAAATACAGCAACAAATAAGACATTAAATGTCAAGCTGGAGTTTGATTAATAAAGATTAATAAACAAATAAACAGTCTTTTGATGAGGAGTACTGAAATAGATCCAGAATTTCTGACATCAAAAGGTGTGCTGGCAAACAAAGAGTAAAAAAAACCACAAAGAAAACAACAATCAAAAACTAAAAACAATAGTAAACAAAACAAAACTTTCCCTTTATGTACACTCAAAAACATTGCTCTAATTACAACGGTAATCCCCCCCCCCTCCCCCCCATGATCTAAGACACACACCACCCCCTACACCCCTTCCTTTATTTTTTAAAATGCTCCTCAGATTTTTCTGTTCATATAAACTTTGTAAATGGAACCCAATATTAAGACTCTATCCATTCTAAAAGTAAAACCTCAACCTTTTTGAAGTATTAAAAGGTGAATACCTTCTCAAAGATGACCATTTCTACTTCATACACCAGCGCAGCGTTGGATGGAATGTTGAGCTTTGGACAGCCTTTCTCTCCAAAGGCATATCTTGGAGCAATGGTCAGACGATCTTGTTCGCCTTGTTTCATCTTTCGTGCGGCCATCTCTAGCCCTGGGATAAGGCCGACTTGGTCACCTTCACCCTGGGTGAAGGTCACTGTCTTTGTTTCAAAGTCTTTACCTTTGTAATAGCCTGTGTACCTGACTGAAGACAGAAGAGTTTGGTTTATGATTCAAACTATTAGGCATTTGAAAGCACAGACCATGGAAATGCTTTGCGCCATGAAAAGGAAAAAAATGTTTTTAACTGTGAAGGTGTATGTGTGTGTGTGTAAGTGCATACATGAACATGAATTTGTGCATGTGATAAAGATAAATATATATATCAAATGTGTGCGTATGCAGGTCTGCTTGTGTGTTTCTTTGCACATCTGCACCAATACTCACTTGTGACAGTGGCACCATCATTTGGTGTTGCAATTCTCTCCCCTTGTTTTATCATACGCTTGATAACCCCTCCGTCCTTGTCTGTTGTCAAGTCCACCCCTGCAAGAGAATAAAAGTTAAGTCATAGTGTAGTACTTCTGTTCATACCGCAGTGTTCTTCTCAGGCCTCTGTTTTGGGTCAATGGTGCATATCGTTTTGATCTGATGCATTGACGGGCGCTGTGGCGGGGTGGTAAGACGTCGGCTCTTAATCGGAAGGTCGAGGGTTCGAATCCTGGCCGTGGCCGCCTGGTGGGTTAAGTATGGAGATTTTTTCCTTTCTCCCAGGTTAACTTATGTGCAGACCTGCTAGTGGGTTATCCCCCTTCATGTGTACACGCAAGCACAAGACCAAGTGTGCACGGAAAAGATCCTGTAATCCATGTCAGAGTTCGGTGGGTTATAGAAACATGAAAAATACACAGCATGCATGCTTCCTCCGAAAGCGGCATATGGCTGCCTAAATGGCGGGGTAAAAACGGTCATACACGTAAAATTCCACTCGTGTAAAAACACGAGTGTACGTGGGAGTTTCAGCCCACGAACGCAGAAGAGGAAGAAGATCTGATGCATTGTTTTGAACCCTGGCTGGTCGACTGTTCCATTGTTTTGACATGCATGAGGTTTTCTGACAGAATAATGTTATTGTTACCGGGACATGTAGGTCGTAGATGCACATTTGTTCAATCCAGGTCCAACTGACCATGCAGCTATTGTCCTGTGAGTCCAGGAAAAACACTGATACCATGCAGCTATTGTCCTGTGAGTTCAGGAACAACACTGATACCATGCAGCTATTGTCCTGTGAGTCCAGGAACAACACTGATACCATGCAGCTATTGTCCTGTGAGTCCAGGAACAACACTGATACCATGCAGCTATTGTCCTGTGAGTCCAGGAACAACACTGATATCATGCATGCACACATAGCATTAGTTGTCAATTAACTTGTCCTTGATTTTGTTTATTATATATATGGCCTGGTTTCATTGAAGAAGTGTTCTGCCTAATATGTAAAGCTTATTTCTTGGTCAGACAAGAGAACCACACGTGTATAAAGAGGATGCCTCACAGCGTTGATCTTGGGAACCTAATACATCACTTCTTCCACAAGTCATATAATATTCTAATCTCTCATTGTCAAACTCAGCTTGAGTATTATTTTTCCTCACACAAAAAAATAATAATCAAAAATCTGCAATACAACAATCAATTCCATGAATTTGTCCACAAGTCACTGCAGGAATCTCTCTATTTACAACTAAAATAATAGCAAAACATAATCATATCTGCCTGAAAAATATGTACAGTGGAGTCCGGGTACAACGAATCTCAAGGGAAATACATTTTAGTTAGTTATATATCAGCAATTCGCTGTAGAGTTTTCAACCCTAAATGGCCTTAAGACAAGTTTTCCCACTCACCTTCAAATGATCGTCCCATCGATCTTTCCTTGGAGAGGACAATCTCTGCATGTTTTCAACAGCTTCATAATATAATCCATAGAGAGAGGCATAGTTCAAATGTTCACTTTACAGGGGTGTCGTTTGGGTCGGCCCTTCGGCCAGTCGCCGATTTTTTTTTACTTTGGCCGAAACTTTCATGTCCCTATCGGCCAAATGTCCGAAGAGTATTCGCCGGAATCGGCCAACGTTTGTAAAATTGTTTTTATTGGTCAGGCTTTGATTGCTAAATCTGCTGCCGATGTACTAAGTCAACTGATTGACGTTTATTTTTTTCGCGAATACCAAAAACAAAACATCAATGTTTTGAACGGAAGCCATTGACGAAAATATAGATGCCAGGGTGGTTTCCCTTGGACAAGGGAAACCACACTCTTAGCGTTTGCGTCCGCCAGTTCGCGATCTTTTATCAGTCAGTCAGTGCTTTCGATTTGGATTTGAACATCACGTCGCAAAAAGAAAAAAAAGTAAATTGGCCAAGGTTTGCTACCCTTCGCCAAGGTAAGTGATTCCCCCTGTTTGTTCAGTGTTCGCTCATCACACGATGTGCACTTGTGTTTGTGTATTTTTGTCTTTGGAGACAATTATTGACATCAGTTCGTTGTAGCCTTGTGACTTTTAGAGACAAAACGGCTCTGGGGCGTTGAGAACGTATTTGTTAAAAGAGGGATTCGTTATGCAAATGAGTTCAAAAGGTTCGATGTAGCCGGAAAGTAACAAGTAAGAAATAGAAGGCTGTCTGCCGGGAAATCAATGGCAGTTTGTTAAAAGACGGATTTCTTTATACCCGGGTTCGTTATAGCTGGATTTCACTGTAGTATCTACAGAGGAAAATAAACAACCAACCTTTCCAGTCAATAAGCTCTACTTCATAGATGACAGTGGCATTAGGAGGGATGCTTGGTGGAAGTCCCTTCTTGCCATAGGCATGCTCTGGACTGCATGTGATTACGGCCACCTCTCCCTTACGCATGTTGGCAATGGCACAGTCCCACCCCTTGATCACTTCAGCTGAAAACAATTAACACTCATTTCAACTTACAAATCTTATTAATTGTCTTGATTTTTTTATTAATTACCATACCTAAAATGGTATTTTGTCATCAACTTAGGCCACGGCAGGAAAGAACAAAACAATATAAAAACATGATCCAACAGATTTTTTCTACAAAATAATTCTAAAACTATCATTTTTTGTTTGGGCAACCATTGTGATTTTATATCAATACTAGGATAGCAGCCTGGATTTCATTGAGGAAATTCCCCAAAGACAATAAAAACACACTGTATGTGAGGTCTAACGAATGACGTCTCACAACGTGCGCAGTCGTCCTTGGCGGTCAAGAAAGCCGCCGCGATTATTGCGCAGACGACACTTCTAAATAACCAATATTTTTTGTGCGCATCACGTGCTCCACATAAATCGGCCGGAAACGAAGCAATTGGGAAACCTGGATAATATAAATTCTCCACACCCAAATCATAAATAGACTAACGAAAAATAAATCGAAAACAATAACAATGTTATCAAAAATGTCATAGCCATCTTCCTCTTCCTTACCTTTTCCAAGGGTGAGCTGAAAAGGTTCTTCGCCGCGGTCTTTGCTGCTGTCGAATACTGTGCCATCTTGAAGCCGACCTGTGTAATGAACGAACACACGATCCCCGATGCGTGGGCCTTCTTCTCCTTCGCCAGCGCGTATTGTTTTAAGCAAAATTCCCCCGCTCTTGTCAAACGTCAAGTCTCTCACTTCGCTCTCTGCATCAGCCATGGTGAAAATCCTCAGGCAAAGAGAAGACAAGAGAAAATGCAATGATGGTGGGTGCTCGGTTCTTTCGCTTTGTATTGATGCGTCGTCTGATTCCGGAAGTTCATACAACAGGAAAACACTTTTGAGGAATATGAGAATCGCATAATTTAGGAGTTATCATAAAACCCAACGATTCTATAAAACCAGTCTTGACTGAAAAATAAATACATTAATAGATATGGTGCTGATACTTTTCCGTCATATCTACACAATTTATGTTGCTGAATAGTAACATTTATTTAGTTAGAGGCCTATTCGGGATCATCTTCAAACGGCTTGGCTTCAGAAATACTGGAACAGTGGCAGTTCTCTTTTCGCCGGAAACTTCTAGTAAAACGCACATTACTCATAATTAAACGTTATCATTGATTACCACACCACGCCACAGTGGTGGAAACGATGGAGAAAGTGTGCATTATTTCATTGTATAATTAGGTTATTTAAATCTAACGACAACTAAACGGTCATATCCTGCAAAGCATTTGGAAGAACAAATATTCTGAGCAATGTTGTCTTGTTTGTGCGCAGAATTGAAAGATTCTGGTGAAGAGACTAGTTATTACTTCCGGAAGCATATTTGCGCATTGTTTGCGGAACTGAGGACCACGTTCGTTGTGTATTTTCTGAGGTAATTTGTGTACACGATGTTCATTGAGAAATAATGTAATTACTATATCGTACCATGCAGAAAATGCTCTCAATGTAATCTACAGTAGGCATATTTTGGATCGATTTTTTTCCAGTCAAACACTCAAAGAGTCAAGTCTGTCGGACTGCGCAAAAGAGTTCACTAACCAGCAGGCAGTAACCTTCGTAAAGCTTTATTTTACTATCTTACAAGTTACGATCTCCGGAAGGACTGGTCATTTGCTCTCTCTTTTGTGTCTTTTTTTGTGTGTGCACAGTCTGTGTATGTTATAGTGTGTGTCACTGTGTTTGTTAGACCGTTACTTTAGTGTTAGGCCAAAAAAAATAATAGGTGTGGTTACGGTAACATAGCCAAAAAAAATAGGGTAGGTAGGTAGGCAATCACTTTTTTTTTTGTTTTTACTTTTTTTTCTAATGTGTACAAATTAAACCTACTTGACAGGGAAATAAGTGTGCGATTCGGGCGCTTTCGCTTTCATTGCGTTTTCTGCACTCGTTTACTTGGGTTTTGTTGGTATTTTTTGGACAAATGTAATAAAAAGTTATAGGGTCGGCCCCAAAAAATAGGGTAGGTCGGGTTACCGTAACCACACCTATTTTTTTTTTTAGGCCTTAAACTGCCAGTGCAATGCAAAGCTTGTCTTCTTCTTCCTTTTCTTTTACTTTATTTGGTGTTTAACGTCGTTTTCAACCATGAAGGTTATATCGCGACGGGGAAAGGGGGGAGATGGGATAGAGCCACTTGTCAATTGTTTCTTGTTCACAAAAGCACTAATCAAAAATTTGCTCCAGGGGCTTGCAACGTAGTACAATATATTACCTTACTGGGAGAATGCAAGTTTCCAGTACAAAGGACTTAACATTTCTTACATACTGCTTGACTAAAATCTTTACAAAAATTGACTATATTCTATACAAGAAACACTTAACAAGGGTAAAAAGAGAAACAGAATCCGTTAGTCGCCTCTTACGACATGCTGGGGAGCATCGGGTAAATTCTTCCCCCTAACCCGCGGGGGGTTCCTTCTTCTTCCGTTTAGCAACCACGGTCATGAATGACCATTATTGTTGCATTATTATTGTCGACGTACTGAGTAATAATAATAGAAGTGAACACAATTGTAAACTCAAAACTACGATTGGCATAGTCCTGAATTAACCCTGTAGAATTGACGTCACATATTATATATAATACATTTGAAAGAAGGACCCTTTGAGGTTCACTCAGAAGGGCAGTGAACCTCACAGGTGGTTTTACAAATCATGTATCATTTATTTGTATCTTCTTTCATCTGCAGTTGGAGTTGAAACTTTCCACACCTGTGTCATCATGATCATTCCTGTGCGTTGCTTCACCTGTGGAAAGGTGATAGGCAACAAGTGGGAGGGATACATCGGCCTACTGCAGGTGGAATACACAGAAGGGTCAGTACACAGACTGTGGTTTAGAAAGCCTGTGAAAGGCTCCATGGGTTGTAGTATTACTCTTAATTTCTTTCTGGTAAAACACACAAAAAACTTTGAGTTTGATGCACCAAGGGAAACTGTTGGTAGTGTGTGTGGGTGGTTTTGTGTGTGTGTGTGTGTTTTAACATTGTTTTTTAGGGTTTTTCTTTCAGTTGTTCTTTGTTGTTTTTCCCACACATCTTTGTTTCTGTTAAAATAATGTTCTTGTACCAGTGACTTGAAAATACTGAAAAGTCATACATGCGTTTCTCTTAGATCTATGTATGTGTGCGCAGTATGTCAGGAAACCATGCCTATTATTTTTTAACCTCTGTTGTGTGTTTGTTTTAAAGTGTGTCAATGTATCATGCTTTTTTTTTTTTAAACTGTTTCATGTGGTTTTAAAGTGCTTCAAAGTGGTACTTGTTTTCTGTTTGCAGTGATGCTCTGGATGCCTTGGGCTTGAAGCGGTACTGCTGCAGACGTATGTTGCTGTCTCACGTTGACCTCATCGAGAAACTTCTCAACTACGCTCCGCTGGAGAAATGATGGGACTGGTGTGTGTGTGAGAGACAAGTGTGCTGGAGAATTCAGCTGAAAACACTGAGCAGGGACGGCATTTCCCATCGAGAAACCAGGAATTCCTGACTTAAAAGATTATTTCCCGACATTTTTCCACAACTGAAAGAAGTTATGATTTATCCTCGGAAAAGAAAATTCAGTTTGACCATATGGATCAGAATAGTTGCTTTAAGTGTGAATGTTTTGATGAAAGATTTGTCATGGTTGTTGGATGAATTTTGGAAGGCAGGTGAAATGGACCTTTGAGAAGTTTTATCTGAAGAATAAAACATTGAAAGTTAGATTTATGGTGTCAGTTTTAACATTCCTCACTCTTCTCTCTCTCTCTCTCTCTCTCTCTCTCTCTCTCTCTCTCTCTCTCTGACACACACACACACACCTCTTGTACACACATTGACACAACACTTTGGCTTATATGAAATATGACTGGTTTACTTGGGAAAAACAAAAAACACTCCTAAAGCATGCACAGATTTTGCAAAGCGATATTGTTTATAAATGACAGTCCCTATCAAAATTAAACAGCTATGAAAGTAATGTCAATAATTAAAATAAATAAATAATTCAACTTCTGAAAGTGGAGATAGCAAAATGAAAGTTACATTAACATTGATTTTAATAATATCACATAGAAGTGTTTGTGTTATTGATTGCATATAGAGAAAAACAAAACAGCATGGACTGCATTCCCTTGAAGGATTCTGCCCTAGGCCGAAGGTGTAAGGTATCAGTGTGAGGATCACCTTAGTCACAGGCTTATAACTCAAAAAGTTTTTGCTCTTTTCTAAAACGATTTTCACCACTGGATAGAGCTTCAAAATCTCTTTAAGAAAATGTATGCAAATATATGCGACTCATTCCTTGGTGGAGGGTCACATTTGATCTTCAATGGGTACAGTGCTAACATTTTTGAACATGTAGATTAAGAAGACTTTTGAATGACAGAGAAAATAGCTAAAGTTGTCAGTGTCACTAAGATAATAAGCACAGTGAAAGAAGACTTTTGAAACTCAATTGTTATAAGGATTTCTGCCAATATTACTAATTAAACCAAATAACACGCATTATATGATCTGATAAGCGAAGGGAAGTAAGCACCCTAAAATGCATACAACATGTGTAAGGCCAACACACACAAAAATAGGGCCGGTAGGTCGGGATTTTCTTTCTTTTTTTTCCAAAAAAAACATTTTTAAGTTATTTTGCCAAAAAACAGACTTTTTTTTCTTCCCCCAAATGCCAAAAAAAAGTCTAGGGACGCGCGAAAAAATAGGGTCGGTCGGGATACCGTAAACAGACTTTTTTGTGTGGGCCTAATAGAGTAAGTGAGAGTTATTCAGAACCAATCTCCTGGCACCCGAGAAGGGGGGGGGGGGGATCGTGATTCATGCAGGCAATCAGAATTTCGACAGGTGTGCAGGAAGGAAATAAAGCTCAGAAACACGAGTCCAAGAAAGTCCTGTCTTTTCGCCCCCAATGCACCCATATCATGGGAGATAAACTATGCGGAAACCATGTCTCTTGAGTTTAGTCTTGACATCATCATAATTCATCGGCAGGGTCACGCCCAGTGAGGGGAGGTCAAAAGCGATAGTTGTGTCAGGAAAGGAGTACATGTACGCCCTCGCCCCGACTCTCACGCGCCCCAGGGAACTAAGATCCAACTGAAGCAGCATCAGGGGGTTCAACTCTTCCTGTGTCCAAGACATCGTACATGGTCTCCCCTTCTTTCCAAGACAGAAGCTGTGCAATGTCTCTGATGCTGGCTTTGGAACGCTTCGATAACTAAAAGATGTTCGGAGATATCGAAGAAGCTGAGTTGGGTTATTGTCTTCCTCAAGACCGATAATGAAGTATCGGCGTCCCCGTGCACTTTGTAGCATGTATGTTTTGCATCGCCCAGCGTTATGATTTATCACTTTGGGAACTCCCTCTTTGGGGGATGGTTTTCATCTCTACCGCAATGCCTGACTCTTCTATCAGCTGGTTTAGTTTTAATAGTTTGGCCTCTTCCTTCTCTCCTGTTTTTCTGTATTGTGGAGACGCTCTTTGGAGTCTTCAGTAACAGCAGCGCCGCTTTGGTCTGTGAGCGCCATGCGTTGCCAGAGAACTGACTGCTGAAGTTTAGCTGAGATGCTGCCTGGAAGGCATCTGTCCAGGAGTCTAACAAACCAGCGAATCCACTGGATGATCCAGTGTCTCACAGGTGCCGTCATGTGATAAAACAGATTCTGTTTCTGGGATGCAGTTGCAGGTGTATTGCTTGGGTTCAAGTCTGAAGACACGAGAAGCTCATGAGTTGATGCCAAGTTTACTGTTTCCTTTTCTTCAGTTTCAGACTGATTCTGTGAAGTTGTCAATGTGGATGAAGCGGAGCATGCCTGTAGTAGTGCAGAACTGGCCAAAAGTGACTCCAGACTTCCTTTGACAGGAATTGTTGTAAGGTCATGGTCAACGCCTTGAAAAAACACCTCCAGATCTTTCAATGTGACCTTCAGGCGAAGACCGGAGTTGGTAGGATGGGGGAAGGTCAGTACGGCTTTATTTTTCTGGTACAGGTTATCAGCAACGGCTACAAGAAATCTTGGTTGCTTGACACTTGCGAGGGGGAAAGGGTTTTCAAGGTCTTCAGTCAGGTTCAGTACAGACAGGAGTTCTTGTTTGTCCAGAGGCGTAATCTTCTTTCTGGGTTTTAGCTGTGTTTTCAGGTTACTGAAGTCCACTTTCTGTTTCTCGTGGCAGACGAAGAGGAAGTAGCCGTCTCTCTTATCTTTCAAGTACACACATCTACAGGGGATGAAAGAATTACCTGGTGTGTTGGATAATAGAACTTCAACTTGGATTTCAAGTTTTTCAAACAGGCTTTTGTAAGGTTCAAGAAACTCTTCTCCATCTTCTGGTTGATGTGCTTGCATGGCAGAACGTTCTGAAGAAGCCTGTTTACTGTGTCTTGCAGCTTCTTCCATGTTAGACTCTCTTGACTTCTTATGGCTTTCATGGTGATCCATGTGTTTGAATCGGCTTCCTGCAGTTGAAAAGTTATACTTCCTGCCTGAACTGTAGGAGACCAGAGACGGAAGCGTTTCCAAGGCAACTCCACAGTAGCTGAGAAAATTCTCCAGTTGGGTCAATGTCAGGCCGACTTGGAACTGTGCCAGCAGCGGGTGGAAGAACAACTTGGTGGCGTCTCTGTCGATTCTCTTCACCAGGGAGGCGTCGATCAGAACGCGGACTCCTCGCGCTGAAGCATGGATCAGAGCTAGTGGGGTCAATGCTCCCGGCTGAACGCGGAGAAGACTCCAGAGAGACTCTTTGCTGGCAAAGTGAAGGTTTCCAGAGCTGCTGAGATGGAACCGCACGACTTGAAGATCAGCGTAGTCGTCTTCATCGCAGATGATCAAGTATGCTTGTCCCTTCTTGTCCTTCAGCAACAGGTTCTTGCAGTAGACTCCTTGGCTTGAAGTTGAATTGCTGGATCCAGCTTCTCTTTGTCGTCCCTGCTTCAGCCGGTGTTGTTCAAGGTGAACGGATATCTCCAGCTCTTCCAGGATGTCCAGGACTTTCTGAACATTTGGATCTTGTGGCGCTGTAGAAGACTTCTCTTTTTCATCTTCATTACCATCATTTCTGATCTGAGGGAAGACGTATTTCTCAGCGTTTTGCTTCTCCATTTCATCCATGTTGGATTCTTGGTACTTCCCCTCTCCGCTGTGGTGGGAGAGGGGAGGTAAGGCGACCCCGCCGAAGCGGGGTTGTTCCATCCTGGCGGGGGGGTTTGGGGGGGGACCCTAAATAAGAAATATGGCTGCCTGGGAAGCATGATGCTCCCAGGCTTCGCTCGGCACTGTGAAGGGGTCATCCCTCCACGTGTCATGTTTGGAGACTTTGAGGTCAAGGTCACTTCTGAGATTTTGAAAAAGCTCGGGCAGGCCTACGGTTATAGGCTTTCTCACGGCATGTCTGGATCAAGTTCCAACCACCCTTCCACATTTATATCAGTGCATAACTGAATGATTTTAGTTTCAACCACAAGACTACATTTCTGTTCTTTCTCACAGCATATCTGAATAAAGTACCAAACAGTCGACTATATCTCTGGATTTTCTCCCAACATATGTCAGACTGAAGCAACATACAGTAGACAATCAAACAGTATCACATAAAATATAGGCTGTATATATCTTACAACCCCATATTGCAGCTGTGATCTTCCGCAAATGAAATGAGACTGTTCCCACAACTACAAGTATCAAATCATGTTTGTACTGATTTCCAGGTAGGCAAAAATTAAGTCTCCCCACCTAAACAATGATTAAAACATTTCAGAAGTACATCATTGCTAGGAGTGTGCTGTAAATGTAAAAAGTAAAACTACTACAGTATCATAGCATGTGGGTTAGCATCACTGTACTAACAGTTCAGAGCCATTGTCACTACATCCCTCTTCAGTTCAAGTACAAAAAGCACACATACTGTGATGCTTGGACTCTCAGTTTGTCACTAACATGCTCACATTATCCTAACAATCTCACAAGCAAAGTTGTTTTGTCAGAGTCAACCCTGCATTGTCTTTATGAAGACTGTAAATTCATCATCAAAGTCTAGATATCCTGTCAGCAAAGGTTTGACTGACTGCACTTTACATTCACATGGCAAGGTTACCGCTGGTTTTCGTCTTCATTTTTGACTGCGGTGAAAGCTTTCTAGCCAGTGGAATTCAGATTTTTGCTCACAGGAAGACCATTGTTGCGGTGAGGTGGTTAAGTCTGCAGATCAGGTTGACCAGTATGTGGTATCGTCACGATGCCATCGTCCACAAGTGATGAAGATTCTGAAAGACGAAAACAAGGAGGAATTTATTCAAATGAAACTGATCTCTTCCCAAGAAAAATACCAATTGCCTGGCTGTTTAGTGCAGACACTCTCTCTCTCTCTCTCTCTCTCTCTCTCTCTCTCTCTCTCTCTCTCTCTCTCTCTCTCTCTCTCTCTCTCTCTCTCTCTCTCTCTCTCTCCAAAGAAATAAGAACTACAAGGGCCATTTCTTTACCCAAAAACAATCCGTACCCGACTTCGATGCCATCAATCAACGTGTTAAATAGTCAAGGGAGACAAGTATTCAAACGAGTAGATTGTATTCATAACTACAGTTGCTTCCCTTGCATCAGTGCACTCGCTCATGCACTGTTGAGACTGGAGGCTCGATCAGCAGTGAACCGTGAACGTGCCCTTCCTCGCCGTATTTCTGTGCCTCCCCCCCCCCCCCCCCCCCCACACACACACACACAGAAGTCAGTAAGAACGATGATGCGGCCTCAGGGCAGAATCAAAAACAAATTAAGACAAAAACTTCCGGTCTCAAGGCAGTTTCATGCACACTGACAATCCTTTAGCAAATTGAATTATCATCCTTAAAAATGAACTCTTACCTGGGATAATATTCTGGACGAATATTGCCTTCTGCAGTAGCCTTGTTACGATGAGAAGCAAGTTTTCGTCAGCTATTTCATCGTGGTGGGCCCCGGCTTGGCATTTGCTCAGCATAGCATAGCGAGTCTGTCGTGCAACGCTGGTTTCAGTTTCTCACTGTGTAATACATTTCATCGATTTTCTTCTCCCTGGTTTCTCATTTCTTCGTTCCTCTTGTGTCAGTCAGACGTGGAAGTAGAAAGGTATTCAGCGCGGCTCAGAATTTATACCCCAAAAAGTTGACCAGCCGACAACCTTCGCAGAACCAAAATAGACTTTACTAAGCGATAAATATGTCACAGCCTTCGTGCGGGTCATATAGCTTCATCCATACACACACAAAACAGAGATAAATCAAAGACAAAACGGATTAAAGCTGGAATATTTGAGTAAAAGTGTCTGGTATAGTCCATTTGTTTGGTTTTTGGTAAATTCGGGTATACGGTACATGTATAACGATTTTCTCTATGAATTGGTTCTGCCTATCGTCGTCGCTATGAACGCTACAAACCAGGCCAAAGGGGGCGTGTCCTAAGGGTTGCTTTCAATCGGTTTCATCAGACAAGAGTAAATATAGTTCTTTCCATAAATAGTACCTTACTGCGTTGCTTAAAATAGCACGTTGGAAGCAACAGGCGCGTGTTACCGAATGTTTCCTATAGTATCCAAATGAACTGTAGGCTAGATACGACTTTGGAGAACAGTACATAAACTAACTCAGGAATGTCGCACTAGAGGCGCCAAACAAATACAGTCTAGATCTGGTCTGCCACTCAGCCAATAAAATATGGTTTATCACTGAAAACGCTGACTGCTACCAGTGTAGCTGTCATCAAGTTGAAGGTACTGTCAGTCCTTCCCGCGTAGGCCATGTTATTACACCCCCGGTATAGTTACACCCCCGGTATAGGGGTGTGTATAGGTTTCGGTCCATGTGTTTGTTTGTTTGTTTGTTTGTTTGTTTGTGTGTTTGTGTTCGCATATAGATCTCAAGAATGAACGGACCGATCGTCACCAAACTTGGTGAACAGGTTCTATACATTCCTGAGACGGTCCTTACAAAAATTGGGACCAGTCAAACACACGGTTAGGGAGTTATTGGTGGATTAAAATTATACAAGGACTTATAGAGGGACATCTTAATGGTCAAAGGGAAATAACCATTCTCACTCAGTCACTGCCACCAACTGAGAAGGTTATTTCCCTTTGACGGGGGTGTTTTTCCTACCTCGGAGGAATTTCTTGTCATGTTTTTAACTTTACCAGTCTAATATCCCTAATATGTTTACGGAGAGGCCTGTGAAAACCTAGAACCTCAGTAAAAGTCGTCTTCTCCTCCTCACGATCATGCCTGTTTCCCGTGGCCAAAGCCGGTATCAGCCCAGACATTTACATATAGTTAAGTACAGCATTTTGGTACGAAAAAAATACAAACAATTATATATGTATAATTAGCGTGGCGGTTTTGAGTGAAGACTGAGTAAATTGTGTGTGTGTGTGTGTGTGTGTGTGTGTGTGTGTGTGTGTGTGTGTGTGTGTGTGTGTGTGTGTGTGTGTGTGTGTGTGTGTGTGTGTGCACGCCGCTCGCACGCACGTACGCACGCACACACACACAAAACACACACACATAAACACACACACACACACACACACACACCGGCCACATGGGGAAGAGGTGGGGGCGTGGAACTCATCGACCTAGTATTTTCATCTACAAGAACAAACCGATAGAAAATATCAGCTGCCAAACTGGTCTACGATTACGGCTGTCTGGGTCCCCGATATAGCAGTGGATAATCCGGTCGATTTAATTGTTACACTCAGTGACCCACGGGCTTAACCTCGATATGTTTACAGCACACAACACAGCGCGCTCCTTGGATTTGTATGTCTAGTGTTTTGCTTCGAACACAATGTGTGTACTCAAAGTACAGTGACACATGTGATTGTCGTCCTCTACGCTTCAAACATGGTATGTTTACAACACAAAACACGGAGCGCACCTTGAATTTGTATGTCTAGTGTTTCGCTACGAACACAATGTGTGTACTGAAAGTACAGTGACACATGTGATTGTCGTCCTCTACGCTTCAAACATGGTATGTTTATTGCACAAAACACAACGCGGTTTTGGTCTTTACAAGGCTTTTGCTGTGATAAAAACGTGTGAACTCAAAGTACAGTGACACATGTGATTGTCGTCCTCTACGCTTCAAACATGGTATGTTTTCAACACAAAACACAACGCGGCTTGGGTCTTTATATGTCGTTTGCTGTGACCAAAACGTGTGTACTCAAAGTACAGTGACACATGTGATTGTCGTCCTCTACGCTTCAAACATGGTATGTTTTCAACACAAAACACAACGCGGCTTGGGTCTTTATATGTCGTTTGCTGTGACCAAAACGTGTGTACTCAAAGTACAGTGACACATGTGATTGTCGTCCTCTACGCTTCAAACATGGTATGTTTTCAACACAAAACACAACGCGGCTTGGGTCTTTATATGTCGTTTGCTGTGACCAAAACGTGTGTACTCAAAATACAGTGACACATGTGATTGTCGTCCTCTACGCTTCAAACATGGTATGTTTTCAACACAAAACACAACGCGGCTTGGGTCTTTATATGTCGTTTGCTGTGACCAAAACGTGTGTACTCAAAGTACAGTGACACATGTGATTGTCGACGAACCTACACGTCTATACTGTGGAATGCGTACAATACACATCATATCGTGCAGCTTGGATTTGTACGCGAAGGACTCGGTGGTTAAAAGATATGTACTGAAAGCAAAGCGAGGTATTTGAGTGCTTTTCTAGACGCTTCTATTTGTTTCCAACACAACGCAAAGCATTTCTTGCAATTTTGCGTGGAAGTATCGTGTTGTGGTCAAAACGTGTCAAAACGTGTGTACTGCAAGCAGAGTGACACATGTGATTGCCGTCCTATACGCTTACAAGTGCAGTTTGGATTTTTACGTGGAAGCTTTTTGCTGTGATCAAAACGCATAATTCAAGTACTGAAAGCACAGTACGTGACACATACATTTGATCATCCTCCTGTACGTCTGAACCTTGGAATGTTAACAATAAACAGCACAACGTGCAGCTTGGAGTTTTAAGTGAACGTCTTCAACGTGTGTACTAAAAGCACAACGACATATTTGATTGTCGAGTTAAGTGTTTAGAGTGTCTTAATGTCGTCCATTCAAGAGTGTAGAAAGCCAGATCAACAGAACAACTCCGGAAATAACTCTGTCGGGGTTGTATGGGTTGTGAAAGAGTTATATACTCTTGCTTTTAGTGAGGCAAACTTTCCACACGTGCTCCTTGACCACGTGTTTCAGACACCCCCTTGACGGTTAGTGACTGGCCTATAATGTCGCGTGGGAAAATGTGCCTGAATAAAAACACATGTTCGTGACTGTATTGCGTGTGCTGAGAATATGGAGCCTCCTGCATTGTCTGAAGTGAAGACAGGTTCTGAAAGGGTGCACGCAAATATAACAAGCGACAGCTATAAAGAAAGCAAAGCCCTTTGCCGCACAGACAGAACGGTTGTGAAGAACGGGCTTTTTCACACCACAGAAAGTGTACCCAGAGAACAAAAAATCCCACTAAAGATTGTCGAGGAAGGTGTAATGACTGAACAAGATAGCCAAGACGTTGTGGGAGAAGGAGCTGCTCTTCCGACTCATGATAACGATCCCATCATATACCCACCAGAGATAAAGTTCTAAATGATTATGAATCGTCTCCAGGTGACAACGACGTGTCAAAAGTAATGATGAGGGAGACAACTGAACACAGCAATACAACTTGCCTGAGCCAAGAAGACGTTTTGCAAGATTTGAGAAGTCAGGCAATTGGAGATAGTAATGAAACTTTCCCAAGCAAAAAAATGTTTTGCAAGATATGAGAAGGGAGGCAACAGGAGACAGTAATGGAACTTTCCTAAGCGAAGAATTTTTTTTTATTTGGTGTTTAACGTCGTTTTCAACCGTTCAAGGTTATATCGCGACGGAGGGAAGGGGGGGTGATGGGATAGAGCCACTTGTCAATTGTTTCTTGTTCACAAAAGCACTAATCAAAAATTTGCTCCAGGGGATTGCAACGTAGTACAAAATATTACCTTACTGGGAGAATGCAAGTTTCCAGTACAAAGGACTTAACATTTCTTACATACTGCTTGACTAAAAATCTTTACAAACATTGACTATATTCTATACAAGAAACACTTAACAAGGGTAAAAGGAGAAACAGAATCCGTTAGTCGCCTCTTACGACATGCTGGGGAGCATCGGGTAAATTCTTTCTCGTCCCAACCAATATGGGACTCCCCCTAACCCGCGGGGGGCCTAAGCGAAGAAGACGTTTTGCAAGTCATGGGAAGGGAGGCAACTGAAGACAGTAATGGAACTTTCCAAAGCGAAAAAAGATGTTCCACAAAATATGAGAGGGGAAACAAAAGGACACATCAATGAAACTTCCCGCTGCGAAGAGGATGTTTCGCAAGACATGACAAGGAACAGAGTTGGGCGCGCAGCGTCTTCTCTTTTACCGGAAGCAGTGTGGGTACGAGTGATGGAACTGTTGGCTCTTCCCGACAAATATCATATGACTATCACGTGCTCGCTGTTTAATCGGTTATTCTACACCCCCAGTTTGTGGCGTTACGCAATTTTGGACTGCAGAGCTACCCAGGCAAAAACTGTCATGTCTTCTCCGATTCTCCGTCTTCGGCAGTACTCTAGCGTGAGCAGGTGTAGATTTTCGGACCAGCAAACGGCAATGGTTCAAACATTCGGACGACATATTCAGCACGCCAAGCTTCTCCTACCATACGGCTTTACCGGGCTCACAGAAGATGCAGTACACACAGTGACGAACTTGCTCGAGAATGGAAGCCTGAAAAGTCTGTACCTCGACCTGAACGTACAGGCTCAGGCCCTCAACAAGCTGCTGAGGAGAGGTAGAGTTCTTGAGCACTGTGGCGTGAGAGTGGTTCTGGACCATCTGAAGAAAGCAGTGAACTTGGAACGATTGACGATCCACTCCTGGTGCTTTCCTCTCGTAGTGACGTCAGAAAGTCCACAGTGTGACGTGGTGAAGGTCCTTACTGACGGAGAACTGTGCTGTCCTCTTCGCAGTCTCAGCATCGCGTGGAGGTTGTCCTCGGCGGTTAGAGGTAGTAGTCATGGTCTGTGTCATGTCGACCCAGCGTTCAAGTCCCCGACTACAGCTTTAAAACTAGTGAGTAAGTTCCAGAGTCTTCAACACCTCGAGCTGCTTCACGTCATGATCAGCGATGAGCTGTTTGAAGAACTAGCCACTGCAAAGAGTAAGTGTCGCGCTCCTCTTCTAACGCTGTCTGTTGTGCAGCGTTTCAGCTGCAGGAAGAAGTCACCGACACTGTCCCCTGCCTCGTGGTCCTTGCTGACGTCAGCATGCCCCAGACTTGACGTCACTCTGGACACTGACGTCAGAGAAACTGCTCCGCTGGCTTGGATTCTACGTCAACCTTGCGTTCCACTCACGACGCTCAGACTAAGACGTTTACGTGGTCATCTGGTTACGGAAGTTCTGCGGCAGCTTCTGCGTTTCAAACCAACATTACGGGCTCTGTATTGCGCCGACACGAGGATCTTTAACGTGGAAGAAACTGAAAGCGTGGTCGATTCTGACTACGATGCGGTTTTGTTAAATGTAGTTAAGCAGTGTTCGCGTATTGAGGACCTGGTTGTTCCCGGTGTTTTGTTTGACGACACCGTAAGGCGACTGAAGGAGCTTGAGAGAAACTGGAGAAAGTTTGATGTGAAGACAGTTCGTGACACTGATGGTGGATTTCAGACGCAAAGCGGAGGAAGCGTGTAAAGATCTATCAGCTGACTGTTAAATGGCTGTTAATTTGCGTTAAAAGTCAGGTACGAGCAGCGCGCGGAGGTGTGTGTGTGTGTGTGTGTGTGTGTGTGTGTGTGTGTGTGTGTGTGTGTGTTTGTGTGTCTGTGTGTCTGTGTATGTATGTGTGTGTGTGTGTCTGTGTGTGTGGGTGTGTGTGCGTGTGTGTGTGTGTGTGTGTGTGTGTGTGTGTGTGTTTGGCTTTGTGTGCCTTTCACAAGTTTGTTCATCCTTGACTTGTGCATATAAAGTGTCTGATTATAATGTGATGGAACGTATTTATGCGTTTATTTTAGGTGACAGAAAGCGACAAAA
>NC_090251.1:48434946-48454946 GCF_037325665.1 Littorina saxatilis
GAAAGCGACAAAAAAAAAAAAAGAGAGAGAGAGAGAGAGAGAGAGAAAGATAGAGATAGAGAGACAGAGACAGAGAGAAAGATAGAGATAGATAGATAAATAGAGAGAGAGAAAAAAAAGAGAGAGAGAAAAAAGAGAGAGAGAGGGGGAGGGAGAGAGAGAGAGAGAAAGAGAGAGAAAGAGAGAGAGAGAGAAAGAGAGAGAGAGGGGGAGGGAGAGAGAGAGAAAGAGAGAGGGGGGGGGGAGAGAGAGAGAGAGAAAGAAAGAGAAAGAAAGAGAGAGAGAGAGAGGGGGGGAAGGAGAGAAACAGAGACAGAGGGGCAGAGAGAGAGAGACAGACAGAGAGAGTGTGCGTGTGTGTGTGTGTGTGTGTGTGTGTATGTGTGTGTGTGTGTGTGTGTGTGTGTATGTGTATGTGTGTGTGTGTGTGTGTGTGTATGTGTATGTGTGTGTGTGTGCATGTGTGTGTGTGTGGGTGTGGGTGTACTGGGATGTGGGTGTTTTACAGAAACGAGTACGATATGCATTATTTTCACAAGATGAAGCCTATACCAATTTACACTCTTGAAACTGCACCAAAACAACACTGGAGAAAATCCACAGTCTGTCAGCCTCGTTTTTTGCGTGTTGCATCAGTGAATTGACGCCGAAAATAACAAGAAACCTGTCAGTTCTGACACTAAAATTACACGACAGTATCACACGCTTCGTATAATTCAGTGGACAGTATCCACGACACCAAAGGCGGAAACGTCGCGACGCCATGATTTACGACAAGCTGTCCAATCAACTGTCGTGATTTGCAACAAAGGACCAATCAAAGGCTTCGAGACGCTGAGTCAAGGGGTCCAATCGCTTGTTAGCCCTCTTTGTGATGGATGACGTAGGGATCGAAAAATCTCAAAAGCTCATGACCGGATGTTATTGAAATTTAACATACACTTTTGAGGATATTATTTTGCTTGTGACCTTTTTCTTAGATTTATTTTCAATAGCTCTATAGGATGACGTCATTTTTTAAGTTTTAGAAACAGTTAAGGTGGCACTGTGCCGACTGCATTCTTTAAGCTATTTCTTCGAAATTTGTACCAAATAGTCTTTGCTTCGGTCTGGACTATGGGATTGATTTGTTAACGAGTTTGCTTTTTTTCTCTCACTTTTTTTCAAATGAAATCTGATTTTCAAAAGTGAAATCACTAAACGCCTTATAAATTCCTGAATCCGAAAGTATAAAGTTTTGTTGTGTTTGATTAAAAATGTGCTTAACATAAACTTAAATAAGAACCACGATTAAAATCAATGCCAACTTAAACATTTATTTTTTTAAACCTCATTATTGGGGGCAATTACGTGTGTCCCGTATCTCAGTTTTTGAATAGCTCTGTTACTAAGTGTTCAGGCGGCACTCTTGTTACCACAACAGACAATAACTCTGTCAGGATTATAAGCGGTCTGCAAGAGTAAGAGCCCCTGTACCTAGGACAAGGCTTTCACAACATCCGGAGCAGCATGTTCCACGCTTCCGATCGGCTTTATCCCGTGATCGGGACGAACAACTTCTTCTTCTTCTTCTTCTGCGTTCGTGGGCTGAAACTCCCACGTACACTCGTGTTTTTGCACGAGTGGATTTTTACGTGTATGACCGTTTTTTCCCCGCCATTTAGGCAGCCATACGCCGCTTTCGGAGGAAGCATGCTGTGTATTTTCGTGTTTCTATAACCCACCGAACTCTGACATGGATTACAGGATCTTTTCCGTGCGCACTTGGTCTTGTGCTTGCGTGTACACACGAGGGGGGATAAGGCACTTGCAGGTCTGGACATAAGTCGACCTGGGAGATCGGAAAAATCTCCACCTTAACCCACCAGGCGCGGCCGGGATTCGAACCCACAACCTTCCGCTTTGGAGGCCGGCCTCTTACCACCAAGCCATTGCGCCCGTCGGGACGAACAGCTTACTCTGATGTAAGGCCTTGGTCGATAAACATGAAACAAAAGACGCTATGGTCACCTCGGACCAACAAAAAAGCTGGTCAGCCCACATGCCACCAAACAGTTTATATACTAGCGGAAAAAAGTTAGGGACGGGCCACTGATTTCCCCGCTGACTTTCATTTGTTTAACCCTTCGTCAGCAAAATCAAATGGCTGTCACATGCTACACACCAATGGGTAGGTTATGCTGTGTTAGCAGGAAAACTGCACGGGACTCCCGGGCGCAGAGCTGCAGCACGTGACTAAAATAGCAAAATCGCCAAAAAGTAGGCTGTTGTTTGGCGTGCGCACGGGTAGAATAAGGCAGGTAACATGGCAAAATTGTTGTGCACATGCAAGGACAATCCTTCGAGTGTGAATTGTGATCACGAACTCGGCTTTATAAGCCGCCGATTTTCTGCGAGCTGCCATCTCCTCACCATGCCTGCCAGACGGAAGCTGACAACATTCAACCGAGGAAGAGCAATTGCCTGGCTCCACGACGGCGTATCCAAGTGCGAAGTGGCCAGGCAACTTGGGGTATCGCATTCAGTCATTGTAAGGCTGAATCAACGGTTCCAGACGACAAACAATGTCGAGGAGAGGCCCAGGTCGGGTCGCCCCAAAAAGACTACTCCTAGGGAAGATCGTTTCATCCAACGGCAGGCGCTGCAGCACCGGGCCACCACCTGCAAGGTCATCAGAGGGCAGTTACGGGAGGCCACTAACATCAACGTTAGTGAGAGGACCATCGGCAACCGCCTGCATGACGCCCGGCTGCGGAGTCGTCGTCCTGCTGTGCGTCCCCTGCTGACACAGGCTCATCGCCGGGCTCGTCTGGCCTGGAGTCGCCGCCACTTGAGATGGACGCGCCGGGACTGGGCTCAGGTCCTATTCAGTGACGAGTCCAGGTTCAACCTGTACCATTCTGACGGCCGGCGCAAGGTCTGGAGGCGTGAGGGCGAGCGTTATGAAGACGACACAGTGCATGAGAGGGTGGCCTTCGGCGGGGGCTCTGTCATGGTCTGAGGGGGCTTGAGCCTTCATCAACGCACCCCCCTGTACCATGTGGTCGGGAATGTCACTGGTCAACGCTACAGGGACGAAATTCTCGCCCCTATTGTCTTGCCGACCCTGCAGCAGATTGGCCCAAACGCCGTGTTTCAGGATGACAATGCTACTCCTCACAGGGCCAGGCTTGTCAACGACTACATCCAGCAAACCGGGGTCGTCAGGATGAACCCCATAGAGCATGTATGGGACGAACTGGACAGGCAGGTGAGGGCCAACCACCAGCCTCCCAGAAACCTGCAGCAGCTGCTGCAGATGCTCCAACAGGAGTGGCAGGCCATTCCACAGGCCTTTTTCACGAAGCTTATGAACTCTATGCGGTCAAGGTGTGGTGAACTTGAGCGCAAACGTGGCGGACACACCCATTATTGACCTCATGAAAGACTTGTTATGTTTATTTGTGACCCCTCTGCTGTTTGTGGACATGAATAACCGAATCGGCTCAATGAAATAAACCCAAATTTTGCAGTTGCGTTGCACATTGACTGAAGTAAACGTGTTCCAAATTTCCGTACGATATGTTCATTCGTTCTTTTGCTGTGATTGCGTGTGTGAATCGTCCTTAACTTTTTCCCGCTAGTATATTATTTTCAGGAAGGTCAACATTGAGTTCATTCGGGAATGTTCACGGTATTGCATCGGTGGCCTTTGCGAATCTGTCCTCGTGTGTGTGTGTGTGTGTGTGGGTATATATGTGTGCGTGTGTGTGTAAGTGTGTGGCTGTGGCTGTATGTGTGTGTGTGTCAGTGTGTGCGGTGTGTGAGTGAGTATGTGTGTATACATGTGTTTGTGTGTGGGTATGCGTGTGTACGTGTGTGTGTGTGTGTGTGTGTGTGTGTTTATGTGTGAGTGTGTGTGTGTGTGGTGTGTGGGTAGTTATGAAAATGATTTACGCAACAGAGTGGCATATGAAATTGTGAATAACAAGCTTTTTATTTTTTAAACACACGTACATAACAACCGCGGCAGACGCAAAAGTCTCGATGTTTTACGTCTATGTGCAGTTATAGAATTAGATTACATGACACATTGAAACAGATATCAATTCGGAATCGTGTTTCCCCAAGTAGAAATTCCAATTTGTCAGGGTACAGATGGAATTGTTAATCTGCAACGGCTTAAATTCAGTGAGATTTGGAAAATCGAAGATTTTGCGGACAAAAAAGGATTTGTATGTGCTTTGTTTCGATTGAGGATTTACCCAGTGCGACAATATTAATTTTTGGCATAACATGCACTCACCACAAAGATATCAAGCAGATAAAATCTTACAGGGTGACCCCCAGAAAATGTCACCAATAACAATGCTATAAACATTTGACTGTGTAAAACGAAGTTTTTAAAAACGTTTAAAAAAAGAGTTAAACTTCATATTTAGTGTACATTAACGTCAGCGTATATGAATGATCACAGCTCAGAGTTTTAGCTTCTAGACAAAATGTTCTAATGGTTGTGCTCTTTCGAATATAAAAATATCCAAATTCAGGGATCGAATCAGCAGTAGTTTAATTGTAGGTTGGCATTGTACAGAAGCCACATTCGCCCAATTTAAACCCTCCAGATAGGCTGTTAGTTGATTTCTTCAGGTCATCGATGTTTGTTTGTTTGTTCGTTCATGGGCTGAAACTCCCACGGCTTTTACGTGTATGACCGTTTTTACCCCGCCATTTAGGCAGCCATACGCTGCTTTCGGAGGAAGCATGCTGGGTATTTTCGTGTTTCTATAACCCACCGAACTCTGACATGGATTACAGGATCTTTTTCGTGCGTACTTGGTCTTGTGCTTGCGTGTACACACGGGGGTGTTCGGACACCGAGGAGAGTCTGCACACAAAGTTGACTCTGAGAAATAAATCTCTCGCCGAACGTGAGGACGAACTCACGCTGACAGCGGCCAACTGGATACAAATCCAGCGCGCTACCGACTGAGCTACATCCCCGCCCCAGGAGAGAAAGGGGGAATGTACGTTCTGGCTCACCGATTCCGACAGACCCTAAATATTAACGCAAAATAGGCTTCTGGACTAAACTTTTACTAAAATGAAACATGCGACAAAATCAGAAAAATACTGCATAAATCCATACAAAAAAAAATACAGTAAAGTAAGGTTGTTTTGAACCAATTCCGGGTCTGTCGGAATCAGTAACCCAGAACGTACATTCCCCCTTTCTCTCATACAACGCTAAATTTAGTTTCCATTGAAATATTAATCCAATCTGCCCTTCGTAGCCAAGCCCAACACTACCGTATTGATCTGGGAAGGAAACCAGCCAGCGTGTGTTTTGCGAGGCCTGCAAGCTTGTCTTCTATATTCCTCCAATGGCAAGACAAGATTAAATCATGTAATAGCAACAGTTACGTCACGTCCGCCCAACACTTGGTGTTGATAGTAACATAGCATAGTGATTTTGTCATTTTTCCTGGTGCTGTGGTGGTGTGAAGACGTGTTTTCTGTGAGAAAAGTGTTTTGCCTGTCTCAAGAATCTATAGAGTTAGCTCCAGGAAGTTAGAGAAGCAAACGCTGCACAACAAGCTCTGTTGGATTATTTTAGACAATCAACTTATTTAATTCTTCCTGAAAATATGAATCAGCAAACAGAACAAGAAGTTAGGAATTTATCACAGTCAGACACTTCTTCTAGTATGGAGCAGGATGATCATGGACTTCATACTGGGCTCAGTCAA
This sequence comes from Littorina saxatilis, assembly GCF_037325665.1. Taxonomy (NCBI): domain Eukaryota; kingdom Metazoa; phylum Mollusca; class Gastropoda; order Littorinimorpha; family Littorinidae; genus Littorina; species Littorina saxatilis. The sequence goes on from NC_090251.1 coordinate 48,440,676, forward strand.
GACTTTGAGGTGATTGATTTACCGAATGTTGACACTGAAAAACTAGAGAGTTTAAAAAAACACATTGAGTACCATACAAAACTTCTTGAATTTTACAAACAACTTGATTCAATTTTCCAAGAGAGAGGACATAAGGCTGCAGAAGAGTTTGAATTGAAAGCAAATCTCCCCAAAAAGCCAATACCTGTTACCTTCCAAAACAAACGGGGAAAGAAATCAAAAGTCTTGACTTCACTTAGAGGGTCGGAGCTCCTAGAGGGTCTAAAAAATCATCTGTACTATGATGGTTCAACAAGCGAATCTTTGTTGTTTAGTACAAGCCGAACAACAGATATTGAGGAACTCAAACAAAAGCTTCTTGTTTGTGAAAAACAATACAAAAGTAAAGCAACAGATACCCTAAAAATTGTGGTTGTTTATGGACAATATTTAGAAGTGCTGAGGAGTAGACATTTTGGAAGATTCAAGGGTGTTTGTTTAGAAGTGTTACGTATAACACCTAGATGGGCGAGAGATCTCATTAACATAAGCATTCTTCTCAAGACATATCCCAAATTCCAACAACTAAATCTTCCAATAAAAACAATGTTGTCTCTTCGCAAGCACATCCATCAAGCCTTGGAAAACAATGAAGAGGAAGCAGCTTTTTGGATTGGTAAGTGTTATTTCTCTCTATTGCATACATTTGTTTACTGGTAACCAACGAGGGGATCTGCAGTTCCCCTCCTTAGTAACGATGAGCATAATGGTTTATTTTTAGTATAGCTCTATTAAATATGTATTTGTTTACCCGTAACTAAGTAGAGGAACTGCATTTCCCCTCCTTAGCAACGATGAGCTGGATTGGTCAGTGTTATTTCTCTCTATAGCATACATTTGTTTACCTGTAACTAAGTAGAGGAACTGCATTTCCCCTCCTTAGCTACAAGTTTTCATTCTTTTTGTTTATGTTTTCAGAATAACCGGTGGATCCGGCTGGGAAAACGTGCGTGCTTCACTGCTCTACTTCGCTTCAAAGGTTGCCTTCGGGCGGCCGCCGAGTGTTAACTTATTCAATTGACTTGGGTATTTGATTCAAGCTTTTGATAAGTGTACTTGGTGGCTGCTTTAAAACTCAACAAAGCATACTCCCCTTTCACAAACACTTCCCTAACGCAAGCAACGACGTCCTCTACCCCACTGCAGTCAAAACAAAGCTGTCATAGCGGGTTTTCCCGATTGACAAAAATTCTTATTACACACTCAGACTATTTGAAGCCGCGTTTGTTCTCCAGTGGCCAATTGCATAAGAATATTCTGGTGATGAATAAACGCGCTTTGTGTCATTAGCATCTAAAGATTTCTTGTTTACAATAGTTGTGTTGATCTGATGAAGCGCGGAACTGATCTTAGGGTTGTCATGGTGAAACACTCGCTTCTGAAACAGTGCTTCCTTGTAGTTATCATGCGATATGCTCGACTTTACAACCTGTTTGCTTACACCCTTTGCTTTTTTAACCACCCCTTTCTCACTTGCAACACTGTACATCTTTGCACGCAATCCAACATACTCCTTAATTATCTTCCCATTCATTTCATCTTTCATCTTTCCAATAACCTTCTTGTTAACATTTGAGTGCAATGGTGATTCTTTAGGGTAGTCGCAAGTGTCATAAAAAGAATCTTTTCCTTTTACTGCAGGACTTTCAGCTTCTAGATCTTTGTAAATGTCATCCGCTGGAATGTCAAGTAAGAATGAATCTGTGTCTGTGTAAAGTACTCTCGATTTGGGATATCTTGGTTTCAAATAATCATACAAAAACTCAAGCATCAACAGTTTTGACAACTCTAGCACAGTAAAGCCTATGAATACTGGTTTGTCAAGCTTGACTACAAGTTTTTTCATTAAGATACCATACAGCTGTTCATGAAAGTATTTAAAGTCTTGATACTGTGGTTTGGATGTCAGCTTGATGGCCTCATTTTCTCTTGTAACAAGTCTAACATCCTTTCTCTTGTGTGGGTTTTCCATTGTCTTACCAAAGCAACTGTTGTTCATCAGTTTAAAAAAGTCTTTCTCTGATGCATCAGCGGCTTTGGTTCTCAGTTCTGTGTTTTTCATGATGTAAGGTTTCATAAACTGTTCTTGATCAAATAAAATTATACGATGAACAGCCTTCAAAATTAATCCATGTCTAATGTAAAACTGTAACAGTCTGTAGTGACACACATACTTCTTTTTGTGAAACAGATTGGGCACCAGCTTTGGAGGTTCTCTTGGGTTTACTTTTAACCTCTCAGCCGCTAAAGGATAATCATTATGTAGATCATGAAGTGATAGTGGATAGTCTAAGTCAACTTCTAGTATCCATCCCTTTCGACTGTCTGGGCCTGCTTTTAATATTGTCATCACAACACATTGTGAAAATGGTCCTGAATAGATCTTAAAGTTCCGAAGTGGAAGCGTCTGACACATTGCCCAACCATACAAATTGTTTGCATCTAGATACATGATGTAATTAGAAGGTTTCATAGGATCAAAGTCGTCCAAGTATTTGTTGTTGGCTTTGCAGTAATTGTGTGAAGCCATACTGATTCCTCCACGTAGTCCATTTTCAATCATCTGAAGTGTAGGTAGATCTGATAGCAAGTCAATCTTTACTCCTGTAAATCTAAGAAATGCATCCCAGCTCATGCCTGGTGCAGATATGTAATGTGAAGGATCTAGATTGTAGTGCTTCATACATGTTCTTCTGTAATTCTCAAATATATCTGCAAGTAAACAAACATCAGCCAACAAATATTGATCATGATAATCACCCATTGTATTACATCCTAATTTATTCCATGCAGTCTTAGCGTGTTCATAGTCTTCGTCACTTATACCTTTACCCTTCAGCCGTGAGAAGTAAGCATCCTTTGGTGGTAACTCATCTTCATCAAACCTCTCCCACGAATCCATGTATTCATATGGATAGACTCCCTTTCTAACTAAGTCACTGTCAAAGTACTTACATGTGATTGGGAAAGCAGTTAGTGATGAAGATAAAGACTCAAGTGTTCCCATCAGATGTTGAGCAGAATCGTAGAAGTATAAACTATTCAGAGTAAAGGCCATGTACTTTTCTGAAGACTGCGCAATGCATCTTGCTTTGTATTCATCAGTTACTGCCTGCATGATCAGATGTGAATCATAACCGCGCAAGTTATGGAAGAAGATTGGAAGCTTCCAAGTCTTAGGATCAAACTTTAATTGTAGATTACATTTGCTGTGTGCTGCTCCTCGGAACTGCCCACTTACATGATCATGATCTCTTACTATTGGATTGTCTGTGTTTGGTGTTAGACTTTGTTCGCATATCCAACACTGTGTGGTAGAGTTAAACTGTTCTTGGTCTTCAGGTTTCATAACAATGTCTGAAAGATTCAGTTGTTTGGAGCAGTCATTTCGCACTTGGTTCATTTGCTGTAAGAAGTTCTTTGCTGCATTAGGTCCTCTGTACAATTGCGGTTTAGAATGTTTACCATCTGAACTAACAACAATAAATGCATATGAACAGACTTGATGATTACTTAGAGTTACTGTTTTAGGTAGGTCTTTTGGTAAAGGTCCTTCATATGGCACAATGATAGATTCAAAGTCAGCATAAACAACATAAGGACTTTTCTGTAGTTTGCATACATTCTTAAAATACACTTTGCTGTCTGGCGGCGGTGTTGTTAACTTCACAACCGCATCATCAACGCTCTTACAATGTTGCTTGTGTATAAGTGCTGCATGAATTGATGGAATACGCAAGAGACATCGCCTACAAAAGTCTTGTTTACTATTGTGATTGCTTGTGCTCGCCATCAGTCTACTCATTGTACGAATCAAAGTGTAATGATATTTTACACCATCAGTCATTAGTAACATGTCAACATGGTTAGTATCACAATCGCCAATCGTTGGTGAGTTCTTTGATATTCTGACTGGTTTCAGTTCATCTTCCTCATCCCACGTGTAAACATTTACGGTGATGGGTTTGTTTTGCTGTTCAAATTTGTCAATGCTTGTAATGCTGACAGGAAATTCAATACCAGTAAAGTTTAGTTTATTTCTGTATGCATGATAGTTAGACACTCTTTCTGCATTTTTCTTTACACTGTACAGTCTTGCCAGAACACACCACATAAAACATTTGTCATCATCATTCTTTATGTTCAGCACAGCACGTTTTTTGACAAGAGCAGGAGGTAAAGGTATGTAACTTCTACCTCTGATGGGGGCAAATTTACTTAGCTTCAATTCTATTTTTAGAATTTCACCTTCTGACCATCCGGATCCTTTCATCTTTGCATCCTCTGCAGCTTGCTCAAACCGTTTCATCATTTCATCTGCCCAGTTTCCATTCAATTCTGCCATAGAATTAAGTGCTAGTTGTCTGGTTGAAACATGAACTTCTAGCACCTCATCACTGACTGTTTTGTATTTTATTAAACTGACTATCTGCACTTTTACTGGAGGTTCAATCAATAAATTGTTTGGAATTTGTTCAATGGCGTCTTGCACACTGGACTGCACATTTTGAGGATCCGTTACTTGTAATTCAACGGTGTCAAATACTGTCGATAAAGATTCTAATACAGAGTTTTCCATCGCTGTGAGTTTGATTTTATAACTCAAAATAAAAATATAAATTAAAAAAATGAAGTTGCTTAGAATTCTTTCTCAGAGCTTCCATTTTTGTTAACACTATAAAATCTGAAATAAAAAATCATTTAACATTTGTACCACGTGGAACTAATTGTAATTCCTCTTTTACAAAGGCTCTTTGCGGTGCTGGTTCTCTCAAGTAATATATAGGTGGATTTGTCTCTACTACTCTCTTGATTTCATGAATGTCAATACTCCAGATTGGATCCGTTGCACGCTTCCTGCTGTCACCCTCAGCTTCACCGGGTGCATATAAATATCTGACTTTCTGATTGAAAGGTAGTAATGCCACTGGTGTTGTTGACTTTGGAGCAACAGGTATTGTTTTCTGTTTGATTGCATCAACTGGTCTTAACCCTGTAGCTTTAAATACCTCCAGATTCATTGCTCTAAGTACTGATGGTAATCTTTTGACCCATTCAGTGTTACGCAATTTACTTTCTGTGTCCAAAAATTCCTGATGGTACTGATATGAAAACAGTTTTTCTGCCAACTGTTTGTTAAAGCTCTCAACAATAGCCTGTGACCTGTGGTTTCCTGGAATACCTCTCTTCACTGTAACATGATGTTTTAACAGAAGCTGGTTGACAGCTCCTTTAAACTCCTTACCATCATCGCACTGAATCATTCTGGGATACTTTAGTGGTCCACGTCTGTAAATTTCTTGCAGGGCAACAGCTGTAGCTATAGCACTTTTCTCTGTCAACGGTTCAGCATCTTTGTATCTTGTTGCAACATCAACTACAGTCAGTGCATACTTATATTTCTTCCTTCTGACTGTGTCATGCGGTAAATACAGCAGGTCTATTTGATGAGTGTCATTCGGTTTAATGTTAACAAAGTGTGGTCGTGTAATTTTTCTTGGTGCAGGTAAATAGATCTGCCAAACTGCCTGCTTTGACAACCATTTCTTTGCTATATCTTGAGAAACACCTGCTGCGTCACTGAGCTTGTCAATAGCAGTTCTTCCTTTCCAGTATCCTTTTGGGGAATAATATATTTTAGATAACAAAGCATCACTCATGGTTTTTTAAATGACAGAATATTAAGATTTGACAGCACGCGCAATAAAGTAAACAACAGCCATACCAATAACAATGAAAACAATCTCGCCCACCTTCTGCTCTTCTGAAGGCTGATAAAAGTCACCCAGTTTTGGAGGAGCACTTGTCTTCATTTTCTTTCCAGTTACAAGATAGTATTCTTGAATGGCTGCATCAACATTGGCAAAGGTTTTGTTTGCATGTCCTTGCTGCCTGAGTTTATCATTCATAAAGTCTAACTGCGCAATTCGTTTCTTCTCGTATTCATCCTGTGCTTTCGCCAGTTGTTCCATGGCTTTGTTGTGCCTTTCCCTCTCTTCACCATTTTGCAGTTTAGAAAACAAATAGTTGCTGCCAGAAAATGCAAGCGCATTTACAATCGCACCTCCCACCATCATAACCAAGCTAGCCATTTTATTGTCTTACATGTTTATATTTTCTGGAATAATTCCTTGCTTCACCAAAAAGTCTTTTGTTGCAAAGGAAGCTGTCACAACACCAATTAGTTTAGCACCGTCTTCGAAGTCTAACTTTCCCAAGTCGGCTGGTTTCATTCTGAGGAGACTTTTACCCAGCATTGTGTAACCTACACTCAAGCCTCCAATCACTGCAGCGTGATAAACTAGATTAACTATTGTCTTTTCAGAACTCATTTTTATGTTATCAAAATTAAAATATTAAAATTATTCCATATGAAATGAATCCACTGCAGGTACTACTGTGGGCTTTGTTATTGTTTGTACTGCTTTGTTTGTTGGTTTTGGTGTTTCTGGTTTTGGTCTTTCTGACACTTTATATTTGCCTTGCCAAAGTTTGTAAAGCAAGTATCCACCTCCTCCAACAACAGCTGCTACAGCTACTTTTCTGTATGATAGAAATGAAGATTTTAATTCTTGATCAGTTTGTGTGACCTTAGTCACTTCAGGAATGTTTGGTGTCTGCTCAACTTCAGACATAATGTTCTGCTTTGCCTTTTGATTTAACTTTTTTTGTCTGTTCCATTCGGCTAGTTTTTTTCCTGCTTCTACTCTACCAGGTTTCTTTGTCACTGTGTTCACTTCTGGTATTTTCGTCTGCTCCACTGTCTGCTTCAACTGATCCGTCATCTTTTTTATTCTGAAAATTAATGTGTTTGAAAGTAATTAATCCAGCAACAAATGGTACTAATAAAGCACCAAATCGATAATACAGGCCACAGGCAAGAGATTCGAGGGACTTGGAAACAACAGGGTCATGAGTTAGATCATGTGTTAAGTCTTCCTCCGAGTCGAGAGGTGTAAAATGTCCAAAAATCTTTGTGTACAAACCTATAACAGTCTGTCCAATACTTCTAACCATCTTAGAACCAAGCACTGATTCATACCGTCCATGATACTTTTCTATATCTTCTGAGGAAAGATGTTGTACTTCTTCCACAGTTAACTGCTGCCCAAGGTAGTGTTTTGTTTTTCCACAAACAGCAAGTGAATACAATCTTTCTTTTTTATCAGGTATAGTCCTACTGTCACAGATTTCAATATCTGTAGCAGTCTGCATCAGCAATTCATCACAGTTCATTTTATTTTGATGCAGAATAAAATTAAAATCTAGAAATTAAACTTGAGTAAGAACTTAGGTAGGAACTTAACAAGAACTTAGGTAGGAACTTGAGTAAGAACTTAGGTAGGAACTTAACAAGAACTTGACAAGAACTTAGTAAGAACTTAGTAAGAACTTGGGTAAGAACTTAGGTAGGAACTTAACAAGAACTTGAGTAAGAACTTAGGTAAGAACTTAACAAGAACTTGAGTAAGAACTTAGTAAAAACTTGACAAGAACTTGACAAGAACTTGACAAGAACTTGAGTAAGAACTTGGTAAGAACTTAGCAAGGATTTCTACAAACATACATACTGAACTGGTTGATCAGTTTTTAAAACCAGTTTCGAGTGCTTAGAAGATTTCAGATTATTCTTTATTCTTTCTCTCTCCTGTTTGTTTTCAATGACATCATTTTCTCGAAGGCACTCTTCAAAACTGTCACGGTCCTTTGAATAGAACAATGTTATTGTTTTGAGTTGCTCTCTAAAGTCTTTCAGAACTGCATTGTATTTTTGTGTTAATATCCAAACTGATATTAATGCATGTCGTCCACTGAATGCAAGCTTTGCTAGTGCACTTTTCTTTCTAACAATGTCACGTTCTGCTGCACAGTCATCAATAATAAACAGTGTTGGCGTGTTCTGAAAAAGATCGAAATAATGCTCCAAGCAAACATTTAGACGATCAGAAGGATTTACAATAAATATATTTTGATCAGACCATATGAATTTTCTCTCCTTGTATGTTCTGTTATGCTTTATGGTTGGACAGAATATGACTATGTGTTCAAAGTGATTTATGTAAACAGTCTGTAATAAATCCAAAACATATCTTGTTTTGCCGCAACCTGTTGCCCCACAAATCAAAGAACAGTGTGGATCTTTTGGAAGAAAATCTAGATACTTCATTTTAACACGTTCAATAAACAATATCCTGTAATCTGCTTTCAGAGATGTTTAACTGCGCATCTGACACAACAAACACGTAGATCTTAACTGATTTACTACTACTCCCTACTTCCTTTTCAATTTGTATTGTGATTCCTTCTGATCCGTTTTCAATTCGCCTTCCACTTCCATGCAGTTTGTTGTCGTCAGTTGTTCTGAGATCCAGCCATAACGCATATTTATTTGTCAAGAAATCTTCTACGCCAACACCGTGTAAATGTAGATCTTTAGCCACAAGATCAGATGTTGGGTCTTTCAATCTTCCTCCAGTAAAGTACTTTCTTGCTTCATCATAGTGTTGGTATGGCAGCATGCCAGATGCAAATATTTGGTTTGGCTGCCCTTCAATTGTGCAATATACTCTATTGATTAGTGGATTGTAAAACTTTTCTATTTGCCTTTCATATGAATCTTTTGGTTCCTCAAACAACATAAGTATTCCCTTCATTGACCTAGCTGGTGTATTCAAGTTAATGTTCCAGATTGGATCAGCCTGGCTTTTTGAAAGTGTACTGTGATTCAACACTCTTTCATAATAGATAGGCAGCTTAGAACTGTACTGATTTTCTATAAGTCTAGCCAGTTCAGGATGGTTTACAACATCAAACTCTAAAGAAATTCCAGACACCTTATACTTTGCTTCCGGGTCTTGTGAAAGCATAACACGATCATAACTATTGAAAGTCAGGTCGTATGACAGCCTGTCACGCAATGCTCCTTGATAGAAGGGAGGATGTGAATTTATGAGTTCAAAGTCAAGTGGAATACAAAATTTGTTTCCAAAAGCAACATTGACAGCGTTATCTTTTTTGTTATTGTCAGCTTTATCTCCTGCTCCTATTCTAACTTTTATCCCATTGTCTGACTGAATCCCTTGAAACACTCTGTTTTTCTTTTCATTGTCAGTCAACCAATTATCTGCGTAAACTAAAAAAACATCTGCATTATTCAATGACATCACTTCCCGCCCTTCCAGTTTGACAGTAATCTTCCTCACAATTGCTCTTCCTACATTATAAGCCAAAGTCCTATTTTCATCTGAGCCAGATTCTAATTCTAATTTGAATGATAGTCTTACAGTGCCTGGTACAATAACATCGTTCTTACCTAGATTAGGAAACCTAACAGTAAGTATTTCATTCTGATCAATAGTAGAAGGATTATTTGTAACTATAACTGTTTGCCTTATTCCTTTTACCCCGAGAGGTTCTTTCAGCCTTCTGTAAGGATCAAGAACAGAACCGAACGATTGTGCCATCTTTTTTTATTTTCAAAATAAAAAATAAGTTACAAATGGCAGAAGGTGGATTTGAAGATTTATTTGAGCCAGCGGACGACATGAGCGAAGCAATCCCTTTGGTTCCCTACCATCATTCACTGCATTATGAGGTGGCACGACATGAACTTCTGGAAGGTAAAGTTAGAGATTTCTACAAAAGTTTAGGAGAAGAACCTGATGTTTTAGATCCAAACCAGTTCAAAATGGAAGCAAATCATTTATATACAACTAGCGATAAAGGAGAAAAAGTCCAACTTACATATAAATCTAATCCTGCTAAGTTTCTATCAAAAGTTTCACTAAAACAAAAACTTACTGCTAATCGACTTAGGCAATTAGATATTGTGCCTAGCACACGGTCATCATCTTCCCATGTTGTTTCCTTACTTCAACAAGCAGAACTAGGACTACCAACTGCTACTCAAATAGAATCTGTTCCATTGCAAGATCTTAATAAACTTGCAGATGAGGCTGATCAACTTATACAAGAGATAGAGACTTCTTTTTCTGAGGAAACTTCACTGAAGACTCCACATGAACTATTACCTATGAGAGAAATAGAAGCCCTTAATCAATCACTACAAACCATCAGAGGTGAAATAGCAAATAATCTGTCAAAACTAGGTCAGCTGGATGAAGATATAAACAAAGAGAAACAAAAACTTGCTGATGCTGATGATTTGAACCTAGAACAAGAAGTAAAAAACAGAATTTCTAAGCGTTTAAAAAATTTGCAGGAGGAGAAAGCCATAAGGTTAGAAGTTCTAAGTAACAATAGAGAACAACTGAGAACACAGGTCAGCAGAATAAAAAATACAATTCAAAGAATCCTTTACGAAGACACAACTCTTGCTGAAAGAATTAGAACGCTTTTCAGAGAGCAGGGAATCACAATAGCTAGTATACTAACTGCGTTAGGATTTGCAATAAGCACATTAGTGTTAACATTCACAGGTGGCACTGTCACACCTCCACCTCCACCTTCACCTTCACCTCCATCTGATCCGGGATGGGTAAAGAAACAACTCAAACACATTGCAGAACTATTAAAGAAACTAGCAGCAAAAGCTTTGGATGCACTTCCAGGAATCATTGGTTCAATTGTTAGCTGGCTGTTATCTTTTGCAGGTAAAGTTGTTGGTTTCATGGCTGAACATCTCTGGACTCTAATAGTTTTAATTGCGGGTGTTCTGCTAACGAGAATAAAGCAAAAGTAAGCCTACACCCACTCCACCAATTACTAGAGCAGTCTTCTGCGATTCATGATCATCACTAATACTAACAGCTTGATCATCCCTAGTGACAGAATGATCTTCACCTGCAGCGTGATCTTCACTTGTCACGCTTTGTTTCTGTTCATTGTGATATGGCTGTAACATCGTTCTGATTTCTGAATTCAGTTCTTCACCCTTTCCAAGCGGCTGGGTGTCACTAGCAATAATGATTTCATTGTTATAATTTGTTATTGTTCCAATCTGCAGCTGGAGATCAGAAGGTAACATGTAAAGGCCGTTACCAACAGCAAAGTCAACTTTTGATCTTGCATAACGGAGAGAGTCTTGATACCTTTTGATGCTGGAAGGCAGATCAACTGCAGAGTTTATGACATCTTCTAAATTTGATAACAACTGTTTCTGCGCACCAAACCCTGTGCTTGTTCTCAGTATGTTTGATCGTGTCTGTGCCTGCGAGCCTAGCAAGCACCACGCATATGTTCGGATAGATTCATTGATCCTTTCAACACCTGATCCAGTGAAACCTTTGCCGGTGTCTAATATAAAAGTAGTCCATGCATTGTGGTGCTCTTGTTCTATTGATCCTAACTGTACCTGCACATTTGAAGAAAAAGATGTATGACCTGGCCAGTAATCAAAATTATACCTCCTGTGGACACCCCATAAATATAGTGTTCCCATGCCATGGTTTTTGTCTTGCTTTTGCCTAAAGTCGGTCTTAAAATCTATATTGAATTCATTGCAGAGACGCTCATACACTTTCATGTTTATCCTATTGTTGAATGGGTTCCAGCTCTTTTCATGCGGCATTGGTGCCTGAAGTTCAGACAAGATTCTCCTGCACTGATAGTAAACGTGAAATGTGTACACACACTTTGTCAGTAAGTTTGAATTATTCATGTGGTCTGCATAGGACACTCCACATCCTGTGGTTGCACAGAATATTGCAAAGTTTAACTGATTCTGATAGAACTGAATTGGGTGAGAGTTCCACATCTTTGGAACACTATCATTTTTGATTGGGGGATTTAGGTAAGAATGGAATGGGTCAGGCACTTTAACGCGAATGGATTCTGTTTCTGTTACAGCAAAGTCCAACTCATGGAAAGAAATAGTCTTTGGATTGTAATATGGTCCAGTTTTGTATTTAACGTCTTTGTTGAATTTATACTGAATCATTTTTGTTGTTGAATAAAAAATGTTTATCACACTAACAAATGTGAAGACTGGTGTGCCAGTTAAACTTGCAAACCCTATCAACAATCAAAATGGAGGAATGAAAGTTGCACTGCATGAAATTATGTACAAGGTTACTTGGTATAATATCAGTAAAAAAAAGGCTAACAACTGGGTTAGAATTAATGGTAAAACACATTCTGTAGAAGATGGTTACTATGACTTCTGCACTTTAGAGAAAGAATTGTTTGCTCCAGTAGGTATTACAGCGAGTTTAAATCATGCAAGTCTCATTGCTACTCTTACTATGCCCAAAACTAGAGAAGTAAACATTGAGTTTCCAACCAAACTCCTTGATATGCTTGGAATTACAAAAATATACAAGGGAACACGTCCCATTGACATGGATGTTAACAGTGTACTGTTTGTTCACATGAGAGAGCTTAACACATCCTATAATCTGTTTAATGATCAGCGTTCTGATCTGCTTAGAATTCTTCCACCGAGTGATGCCTCTTTTTGTAAAATGCACGTGCCAACATTTAAGACACTTCAGTTCAAGGACTTGGAGGAAGGGTGTCATGAATTCCTACACATTGATCTGAAAAATCAAAGTGGACAACCAGTTGATTGTTTGTTTAACATTACATTGGAAATAGTTCCATAAAATATTGAGTATTAAAATGTCGAGTGGACCTACAATAGCTTATCCTGTTGCATGTTCAACTATAGAGTTGAAAGATTTAGCAGACGCTATCGACTTTGAGAGCAATGCTGAAGTTGGTGCAGTGTATGCATTCGAGTTTACAGACACTGGTCATTACAAGAGAAAGGAAATCGACGATGAAAAGAAACCAAGATTTCTCAAACTAGGTCAAATCCGTGATGTTAATGTACCTGATCCAATTGTCGATGACATATACTACATGTGGAAACATCAGAATAAAAAATGGGTACTTAGTCCTGTTATCAAAAAGATTGACTGGGAAATGAAGTTTGAATTTGTGAGTCCATACACTCTTGTTGGAAAAGACGACACATTCCGTAAGTCAATCAATGCTAAACCACTAATTGTTAGCCTTGTTCCTGCGTTTAACAGCAGGGGAGAAGTTGCAGTTAAACCTTTCCATAAGAACAACTATCTCATTCACAGAAAACAAAGTGTTGAAAAGGACGCTGACACCATTGTCGATTTTATACCCAAGCTTCCAATAGGGCAGAATGCAACTATGATATTTGATATAGTTGTCAGGAAAAGGGAAGAAACCACAAACACTGTTCTAATGAGAGGAATAAATCTCAACTGGAGACCATTAAATGTTGAAGAAGTCAGAGTATTTATTGCTGTTCAAAAGGATTCTAACACAATAAAAAAACAGACGTCAAACCAAAATGTTGTTGTTAACGCAGATATAAATAATTTAACAGAAATAAGAAGTATTAATCTTACTTATCTTGATTTGATTGCTTTCTACTATACAGATAAGGTGTTAAGCAATGAACAGCTTCAAAGCTTAGCAGAAACACTGGCCAGTGAGAATTAAGATAAATATTTTATATTTTGCATTAAAAAGATGACTAGCAGTGTGAAGCTTTATCCTAATATTGATGAAAGTGCAGCAGAAAGTCAACAATTCAGACTGGCACACATTAGTAATATACAAAAACAACTAGAAGATGAATTAGAAAAATATTCTCGCGCTAGACGTAAGTACTCAACAACTTACAACAGCCTTTCTAATGCCAGCACTGGTTCTACTATCCTTGCATCAGCTGCAGGTGTAACGGGAACAATTCTGTTAGCTACCGGAGTAGGGACTCCAGTTTCTCTAATCCTAGGTGGTGTGGCAGCAGCAGTTGGTGGTTTATCATTTATAGCATCAGCTATAATGAAAAAAATTGTGAAAAAGCTTGAAAAACACGAATCCATTTCCACTCTTGCATCATCAAAATTGTCTAGCCTAAAACTGTCTATCAGTAAAGCACTTGAAGATTCAAAAGTTTCTGACGAAGAATTCAAACAGATACAAACAGACTTTGATGACTACAAAAGTAAGAAAGCAAGTATTCAAACAAAAACACGAGCTGAATATAACAAGCCAATCGATATAGAAGATCTGAAAAAGCAGTTTTTAAAAAAGGGGATTCAAATAGGACGGGAAGAAAAAGTAAAAATAGAATCACTTGTAAAGAGTTAACTATTCGTTTAGACAGTCACATTGCATGTATCAGATATAATTCTAACAGTGAAAGAACATATGAAGTAAAGTTTGTAAATGAGAGAGCGTATTGAGCTTAAGAATGTTGTATAAGAGAAAGGGAGAATGTACGTTCTG
>NC_090251.1:48459946-48461160 GCF_037325665.1 Littorina saxatilis
TTGGTTTTTGTGTTCATTTCACCATTATAAGTAACTCTTCCTTATCTTCTCATCTTCTCCAGGTTTTCAGCGTTTACCTCCCTTCCTTCGTATGGTGCACTATAGTATGAGTGGTGCGTCTTCGGATATTCCCGGCGTTCCGTTACTATTTTTAGAAGGTCACCGCAGTGTCCAGAACGTAAATTGGACCCGTAAATTATCCTCACTGTAAAAGTGCAAAGGTCGAATCAATTTATAGCCACGCGAAAAATACACTGTCATCTATCTCTCTATATATACGGCTTCTCTGTGTTTGTGTGTGTGTGTGTGTGTGTGTGTGTGTGTGTGTGTGTGTGTGTGTGTGTGTGTGTGTGTGTGTCTATGCATGTGAGCAACACCTGGGGATTGTTCAGTTCTGTTTGTGATGTGGTCTGGCGGCTTTTGTGTATTTGTATGTACTGGCCTTCCTTGGAGAAGCCATAACAGTTGAAAAGGGCTCAGAGATAAGCTTTAAATTGCTCAATCCTGTTTGAGTGGAGTTCGCCTCCAAAGGTGATTAACACGGTTACATTCATCGACAAGGAATGGATGGGACTCGATATGGTCAGGAATGGCATTATGGCCACTGAATCATTTTCGTGCTGTTCCCATTCCACGAATCTGGGAGGGACCTAAGCTTGGCGGGTCCATTGTTCGGACCCGGCGAAGCCGGCGTACGGCTCTAAGTACTTCTTCCCGGCGAAGCCGGCTACCCGGCGAAGCGGGTATTCATTCTAGTAATAATATCATTACGTCAAGAAATCTTGGAATTGATATTATTTTGTGCAACTTGCAGTAATTTCCCACAAAAAATCTGTTTTCAGCCTCTTATGTCTCGTTTGAATTTGTATTTTATATAATACTGTAGTCTATATTGTGTTTTCAGACATTAACCGTCTTTGTTGTGTTGAATCTCATTGTAAAACATCCGCTGGCATCTATAGGACAAGGACAAACCGGAAGGGAAAGGTAGAACTGAATTGCTTGTGTTCATGACACATTTAGTCTTGATAAGCAAGAGATATAGACATACTGAATTCATTACAATTGTAATGTCGGTTAGACGGACACACTGCGCAACCACACTTAGTCTCGCTTTTCGGTTAGGCTTAAAGGCATAGAAAGCTGATGACTATTCACGCTAATTGCTTTACCCACAGCTGGAGACATGCTAAATTAAGTTCCCTGCAAGATAT
>NC_090251.1:48461360-48595883 GCF_037325665.1 Littorina saxatilis
CTTTTATGGACAAGAAGTTATGTTAAGTACGCTGTGTTCGGGATTCACCGACGGAAATGTTGTATAAACCATTGAAAGCCAAAATGATAGGTTATTTGATTGAACGGCATTTATTCCGTTGAACCCGCGATGGCAATTACCAGCTCGGGTTTTTTTTATGAATTTCTTTCAGGACTTAAGTTATGATTCTCCCAAGGGCCTCGAACTACACTAAAACAAATTATCCATTTTGACGAGAAATGTAAATAGTCGCTTCATACGCTTTGTCAATTTCCCCACTTAATTAGCTGAAGACGTAATTGGTAATAACCTTGAGATTTGTATGAATGTCCTTTAGATGTTTAATACTTGTTCTTTGAATGCTGAGTCGATGAATGCACTAGCAAAGACATCAGTACGACATATACCTCATCTTTTAACTGTATCAGAAATGTACTGTTCTGACCTTTATTTGTATGAGAATGCATTAAAACTACTTTGTGTAAAGCTGCAATTCCAAGTGCGTTACGGTAGCTAAGATTAAGCACAGACCGAGTTTCTTCACTTGAATAAGAGTGCGCCTGGGGTAATTAAACTCAAAACCGAATCTAAACAAGAAATTCCTCCGAGGTAGGAAAAACACCCCCGTCCTTACCATTCTCACTGCCACCAACTGAACAGGCACTGCTAACAAGTGTGGTTATTTCCCTTTGACCATTAATATGTCCCTCTATAAGTCCTTGTAGAATCTTAATCCACCAATAACTCCCTAACCGTGTGTTTGACTGGTCCCAATTTTTGTAAGGACCGTCTCAGGAATGTATAGAACCTGTTCACCAAGTTTGGTGACGATCGGTCCGTTCATTCTTGAGATCTATATGCGAACACAAACAAACAAACAAACAAACACATCGACCGAAACCTATACACACCCCTATACCGGGGGTGTAAATATGAAAATAATTGCATCCTTGAACCGGAACTGACGTTTGTAGTCGCACGGAGTTGTGCACCAGCCCACCACCAGGGTCCGACACTGAAGTTTGTCCTTGGACCATAAACACCAGAATGAGGGCTGGACCTAGCGTATAGGAAGGAGGGGCTAAAGCCTGTCCTTTAACTGGGCGAAGTCAACTACGCGAAGTATACCACGAATGTGGCCGCAGGACATAATTATTCAGCTTTAGCACTGAGTTTTTCTAAAAAAAAAACCAACTTCGCGAAGTCGACTTCGTGCTCAATGAAGGACAGCCTTTACAAAATGAAGCACGAGTACATGGTGATTGGCCAGGCGAGGGTATTTGAGCACACAAGTTACCCCCCCCCCCCCCCCCCCACCGTCCAAAAAGAAAAATGCTGTTAAAAATCAGCATTTGAAATGGGTATTCGGGATCTCTCCTTCGGGGGAAAAAAAGGTACATTTACCTGGTAACAGGGGGAGGGGGGGGGGGGGGCCTCGTGAAACCCCTCCCCCCTCCCTCAGATCTAGCAAGGAAAATGCGCTTTGACTCGTGCTCTGAACTTTGATTCGAAATTATGTCCACATATATGTATATGGGCAGATAGGGATGTGATCTTTTACCCTGTGATTAGTAAATAGATGCACAAGTTAAGTGAAACTAAGTATACCAGTTGTGTTGGAAATGCATTTGAGAGTCTACCTTTGAAAATTTGGATATGACCTTGATATATGACTGACCTGATCGTGACCTTGAACTGACCTTGAAACACGTACGGCGTTACGAATTATATCATCGTTATACCTCGTCACCTCATTTCTATATATTGTGCTGATTGATAGCCTGAGTGTGGACATAACTTAGAACTAGTGGATGATCTTATCATTTTTGTTTTGCTTCAGGCCATGAAGATCCATATCAGCGAAACGACGAGAGAAAGACTATGGGACTTTCCCTTCAAACTGGAACTGCGAGGAGAGATTGAGGTCAAGGTAACTGGAATTTACTCTCTTGTTGGACTGTATGCGTTGATGCGTGTGCACTTATGATTGCTTGTCGGTCTGACTACGTTTGACTAAATCGCAGCTTCATCTTCTTCTTCTTCGTTCATGGGCTGAAACTCATGTTTTTGAATGAGTGGGTTTTTACGTGTATTACCGTTTTTGCCCCGCCATTCGGGCAGAATACGCCGATTTCGGGGGAAGAATGCTGGGTATTTTCGTGTTTCTATAACCCACCGAACTCTGACATGGATTACAGGATCTTTTCCGTGCGCACTTGGTCTTGTGCTTGCGTGTACACACGAAGGGGGATAAGTTGCACATAAGTTGACCTGGGAGATCGGAACAATCTCCACCCTTCACTCACCAGGCGGCCGCGGCCGGGATTCGAACTCACGACTTTCCGATTATGAGGCCGACGTCTTACCACCCCGCCACTGCGCCCGTCCTGACTCAATCGCAGCTGAAACAGATCTTTGGCTGAAACACTATGCTCAAGTCCCAGTACACTTTTTGTTCCAAAGCCTCTAGTCGGGCCATGGGCACTCAATTATTACAGAAGGAACAGTGCAAAAAAATGTGCACTCCCCAGTTTATTCATTTTTAAAGGTTGCTCAACGGTTTGAAAGGTGCCGAGCAATCCCTTAGTCAAGAGGTCAACATATTAAAACATTTCAAACAAAAGGAGGACCACCATGCACAAGTTTGGGGTCCTGATTTGGCCTATGGTTTAAACTGTTTTATTCAACGTTTGTGCATTATTTACAAAGAAACGCATATTGAGTAAACAACAACAAGCATAATGCTTATAGTGGTGTTTACAGTTTTCTAGAAAAATACATATAAATGGCGGCTATTGTACAGTTTAAATGAAAAGCAAGCAAACATGAAAAGAAAATTGAATGAAAATTGTACATCAAAACAAAAACAAAGAATACATATATAATATTTATGGTATTAGCGAGTAAGAGATAGAGAGGGAGGGAGCGAGGGAGGGAGGGGGAGAGTGAGAGAGAGGGGGAGAGTGAGAGAGAGAGAGAGAGAGAGAGAGAGAGAGAGAGAGAGAGAGAGAGAGAGAGAGAGAGAGAGAGAGAGAGAGAGAGAGGGAGAGAGAGAGAGAGAGAGGGAGAGACAAGTAGACGTATCGATTGTGCTTTCACTTTACATGTTTATCTGTTCGAAACGGCCGGACTGTCCAATAAATTCCTGTACTGTTAAAAAGATTTTTTTGTTAATTTTTGTTTGCAAGGAGGGGTTTCCATGAAGTAGAATATCTGTGTGTATGAGGTTGTTGGTTAGTTTGTTGATTGTGTTGTTTCTTGCAGCTAAGTGTAAACGGCATTCTAGTAAAAAGTGTGTTGCAGTTTCTGTTCCATCACCACAGTCGCATACGCTGTTTTCCGCAAGGTGTCGCTCAACTAAGTCTTTCTTTAGATCACTAATTTTCAGTCTCATTTTTGTGTGGATTATTTGTGTTTGTCGACTGCCACTGTAGAAGTCCGCTGGACCCAAAAAGCAACAACTCACTAACTATGCACAAGTTTATAATTATGAGGACCATCAAGTAGGTTGTGGTACCTCCTACACATCCCCCCTCTCTGTCTGTCTGTCTGTCTGTCTGTCTGTCTGTCTGTCTATCTGCTTCTCTCTCTCTCTCTCTCTCAGTCTCTCTCTCTCTCTCTCTCTCTCTCTCTCTCTCTTTCTCTCTCTCTCTGCATCTCCGTCTCACTACCGCTCTCTCTCTCTCTCCCTCTCTCTGTAGTAGTAGTAGTAGTAGTAGTTTTTATAGTAGATTTAGTCCCTCTTTAGGGCGAGGGCCAGATGCAAAAAAGTATACCAATGCTTATTCTGTTACCCTCGTAAAATAAAGAATTGTCATTGTCATTGTCATTGTCTCTCTCTCTCTCTCTCTCTCTCTCTCTCTCTCTCTCTCTCTCTCTCTCTCTCTCTCTTTTACCAGTGAAATGGAACTCTGCAAGTAATTTCACATGCCTGCACAAAGACACCAGTCACGAGACACACACCAAAAATAGAAATCAGGGGGGAAAAGTGAGACGAACCAGACAAAAAAGAAGGGGCAGTTATAAATGAAGGGGGAGAAATAGCGCGAGCAAACTATGTACCAATCTGGTAGTCTGCCCTTGGGATTGCCCTGCATATCTGTTTGCTGATTTTCTGATCAAGAGGAGATTTGCACACGTGAAGAAAACTAACAAGAATAACACGTACGGACAAGAGAGAGAGAGAGAGAGAGAGAGAGAGAGAGAGAGAGAGAGAGAGAGAGAGAGAGAGAGAGAGAGAGAGAGAGAGAGAGAGAGAGAGAGAGAGAGAGAGAGAGAGAGAGTGATCAGTGAGTAGTTAATTGCGTCATGTATAAAACATCACTGATTGTTTGTGTATTTTCTCACTAATGATATGTTCATAAAGCAAATGTATGAAGATAAATCTGTGAGTTTCTGTCTGCATGTATAATCTTATTTGCTGTCTGTATCTCTTCAAATACTGCATGAGCGCCTGTGAAATAGTTTTCACATACTGGAAACAGTACGACCAGTGTGTTTTCTTTACAAAAACAAAATAAAACAGTCTTTTGGATAGTTATCTAAGTAGCCGAAAACAAAAACAGACCGTCACTCTTCTATTCCTCCTTGCTCCGTGGCAACGCTTTACTCGGTCAAGCCGTAACGATGTTGTAGGTTCGGGGCCGGTGTGACGATTTCATCTTTCGCCGTGGTCATATTTCAGTTCTCGGCCTAGTTGATCTAGTATAAACTCCACACTGAACAAAACAAAAAAACTTCGATAGTACTGATGAGCGACTATGTGTACCTTACATTCATGGGGTCATATTTGTCCAACCAATTTGTTTGTATTTAACTTAGAAATGTGATTCATCCTAAAATGTTTTCCTTCTTATTCAAGGGACGTAACCACTCGGTACACGTTTTCGAAGAAATCGATTTTGGGGGTGAAATCTATTAAATTTTACCACCAATTTTCTTCACATGCAAGAAACTGACATGCTTTTCGTCCATAAATAATTTCACTTCTTAATTTTACCAGGAAACAACATTTCAGTCTTGAGTATATATCGAGGGGGAAATATGAACACGGGCGAAAGATGAAATCGTCACACCGGCCCCTGGCATCACTATCGCAAGTACAGTTCAGACTCAGTCATAGCACGTGCCAGTAGGAGGTGTGGCTTAGCTGGCCGTTTGTGCAGCAACCATGTCGGCATCCACCGCCGCTTCGGTCCCAGTGTGTTATTTTGACCTGCCATACTGCGGTCAAGAAACTCAGTTTCCCACCGTCGGTAGCAGATGATCAAGTTTCAAAACGCTGACAACTCCGCAGACTCTGGAGAGAATTTCTCTCTGCAGGGCTGCAGAGGTTTGCCGTCAAGTCTAGGGAGAACTTGAGCCCCTGTCAGTCACCCAGTACACGCGTTCGGAATGCACGATAAGCGTGTGCTTGATACGGTTAGTTAAACACTCTTCCCCTCGGCCTTTGGGAACTTGACACTGAGAGCCGAAGGCGCAGCTCATATGCCCAGTCCACAAAACAAGAGGCACATACAATACACGCACAGGGGTAGAGGAGAGGAAATAGGTGAACAAGGATAATCAGATATGTAATAGTTTTACTGCATTATAACAAACATTTAGTGTTAATGCTGCTACTTTAAATTAAAGCCATGTTTTTTTTTAAACTGTGGCGTCATTTTCTGGTTTTGTTTTTGTACCCGGGGTTGCAAGAATTTACATGACAAATGCAGGAATGTGATCATGCAGCCGAGTTGCAATGATAAAGGCAACACAGAATCAGGCAGTTCGAGTTCATCATTGTCTGCTGTTGGTCTTTGAGCAGTCTCTGTTATTCAGAATAGTCCGGCGCCTGTGGGTGGACATGAATTGCGAAAGCCGTTCCGAGAAGGGTATAAAAAATTTTATCAATAAAAAGGGAAAACACCAATCTACATACAAGTAAAGGCTGTAGTTATCTGTTTGTCGGGAAAAAGGTCAATGTATTTAATATTTTCCTTACACACTGGGTGTAAAAGAGAAATCATACAGCTCAGCAACTTTTCAGTAAATGCGGTACATGCAGATACACACACGAAATCAGCGGCAGCATGAACAGAAAGCCGAATTTCGATCACATTTTTGAAGTTATAATTGAAAACAATGAGAGGTTGAAAGGAATGAGCTCTGTCTGAAAGAAATAATTATAAACTGCTCAGTTATTTTGCTTTCGTTGGCAAACATTTTCACACACTTATTGCAGAAATAGTGACACTCTCTGCATTAGCTTGTACTATTCCCATAATTATCAGTAGCGCAGAGAAAACAGTGCCCCCTCTTTCCGTAGGGATACACTCTTTGGTCCGACCCCGGCACCAATGTTGGGGATTCCAGAAGAGTCCTGCGTTGAACCGGCACCAACGTTGGGGATTCCAGAAGAGTCCTGCATTGTCCAAGGCTCTGCTGCTCCGGTTGGCGAGGCAGGCTGGCATACTTTAGATTGCATGCCAGTCGGCTGGTGCCCTGTTGGCTAGGGTGAAGTGTCTCACGGTACAGCGCTTTGCGAGGGGCCCCGTTTCCAGTGCAGAATGTGGTTTTGAGAGAGAGAGAGAGAGAGAGAGAGAGAGAGAGAGAGAGAGAGAGAGAGAGAGAGAGAGAGAGAGAGAGAGAGAGAGAGAGAGAGAGACTTTCTGACTTCCTGGATCAGATACTAGTCATTTCCCAGCCTATACCTATCATCGACCCTGCATGCAATGGAACAATTTTCTCCCTCTGCCATTTCCTATCAGTCCACTTAAAACATTTCAAGTGCTCTGACTTTTTATTCACCTTACTTCCTAAGGCTAGAGCGGCGATAGCGTATATTTCTGAATGCAATGTTTAGGCTAGTCTCGTTCCACTAATTGTTCGCTCCCACTTCCTTGCATATAATTTCTTTTTATGTGAAAAAAACAACAGTTAATGGCTGATAGCGGAAAGAGCGGAATACTGTCAAAGGTCATTTCTGTTTGAGGTCCGCCACGTTTTGTACTAAACGATGTCGTCATAAAAAGACACCGGTTGTCACCGACTGTTCGACCCAGCCTGAGACAGAGCGGCTATAAAGACACGGTACATGCTCCGCGTTGAGTGGATAATTGTACTAAAGTCGGCACTTGGTTCAAGTGGTTGTTGTGCACACATGCGCTTGTGCCCTGACGCGCGCATACACACACACACACACACGTGTACGCACGCACACACGTTTACGCACACTTGGCGAACGCGCACACTTGCACACACACACACACACACACATGCGCACGCACGCACGCACGCGCACACACATAATGCTTCTTTTCCACCCTCTCATTGCTTTTATTTACAACATTTTAATTGTACCAAGTTACCTATAACGTAACACGTTTACGCACACTTGGCGAACGAACACACACACACACACACACACACACACACACACACACACACACACACACACACACACAAACACGCACACACACGCACGCGCACACACACACACACACACACCCACACACATGCACACGCACGCGCACACACATAATGCTTCGATTCCACCCTATCATTGCTTTTACTTACAACATTTTAATTGTACCTTACCTAGCCTGCACTTTCTTGTGTACAGAAACAACGACGTTTCAACAACAGCACAAAACTTGAAGAAAAAAAGTGTTTCACAATGCCAATTTTACAAACTGACTCCGCACTAATCCACCATACACCCTCTCGGTGTCTCTATTCCACGCCCTCTCCCCTCCCCCACGCCCTAACCTCTCACCAGAATGCTTTTCCTCCTCACTGCCCGCATTTCAACAAATTGCCGATAAAACCCCGCGCGCATAACACTGAGAATCAATGACAGACTTTTAGCGGAAATGAGACGGGAGGAACCCTTTGCCATCAGATGGAATCTATGACGGCTTACTAGTGCCAAAACCTAGGGTTATCATTATCACGTGAAAATTAGTCATTAACATTGTTAATTACTAATTTTCATTTTTGCCTCGTTTTCGGACTACTGTTAGTCGGACTTTAGAGTCCGCACTGAGAGGCTACAACGTCCGTCAAACATCACTCTCACACAATTTCTGAAATATATTTTAATAGAAGGCCTTATCGAGCAAGTTATCCGACGTGAAGATGCATGTCACAGTTTTCTGCAATAGCGCTTTCCTTTAAATGTTGTTTTTGGAATCTTAGAAAAGAATAATCGACCCCGAAAACTTTCGATTCGAAGATGTTTTTAGCAGACGGACTTTTGATCGGCTGTGGTCTCACACTTTCACATATATCTTTCAATATTATAAGATGTTTGATGGGTTGTTGACAGACCTGCTTTTTTGTCGGTCCGAGGGGGAGCATATCGTCTTTTGTTTCATATTTATTGACCAAGGCCGAAGGCCGCGGTGCGGTCAATAAATATAACACAAAAGTCGTTATGCCCCCCGAGGACCGACAAAAAAGCTGGTCTGTCAACAAACCACCAAACATCGTTTTTGTCATCATTTTGGTAGTGAGAAAACAAGTGCAGAATCAACCCAGGGAGCCATGCCTTGAAACACGGGTCCCGTGCTGATAACCACACGAGTCCCGGTTTGATAACCACTGGCAATCAAAGCTGGCGTGTGAAAGCAACTTTCTGTGTTTTTGAGTTCATTAAATGTTGGGATGAATATGTCAGGTTTGAGGATGCACAGTTCTGTAGGTTCATCTCGGTATTCAACCCCCTCGGCTTTCTGTTGTAAATATTAAGCTGAGTGATCGAATGTGGAAGCTACGTTTGGTCAAAGGTCACAGAAGATTTGCGTCGTGCAGCGAAGGAAAGAATCGCGATCTTATTTCCGACTCAGTAGGCCTACCTCTTTGTTTTTCATTAGACCTGTCATTCTGCTTGCTCGGCTTTGTTAGATGTTTGCATATCTTGTTGCTATTTTCTTTGCTTTTATTATTGTTTCTTATTTGTGCTTCGTTTATCGATACAACGTCTTGTGCACGGGTCAAAATGTGTGTGTCAGGGGTCGTTTTACTTGAACTTGACGTTCGTGTTTCTCCGAACGTCTGTGTATCGAAACACAGATACACGCACTCCATGACTCTGTAAGAAGACAAAACATATCGCTAGGTTTCATTTGTTTTTGATGAATGTATGACCTTTCATGAAGTAGTTTTGTTTTTTGTTTACTTTTGCCAGTTTGCCAGTTCGTTTTTGCAGAGACATACATGTCTCTGGTTTTTGGAACTTTGCAAAGCAGTGTCGTGTCGTCTGGGGAAACACCAATGAAAAGAGGCGAAGAATCCCCGAGCGTTTCTATTGGGTTTGCTTTTGATTATCCGTGTATAACCTGCTTCCTGCAACTATGGTAACCGGGGATTTATTGCCTGGTGAACATAAGATTTATTTCCCAGGTGCTTGTGAATGAAAACTCGTGAAAATCATGACAAAATTCCTTATTCGACAAGTTGTCGGGCAGACAGTCGTACCTCATATTTATTTCCACTACTACACTCATACATCTGCTTTGTAGTGTATTAGTGAAGGACAATCGATCCGAAAATATTCGAATCGAGAGAGGAAAAATAGCGTCTGGCCGGCCGTGTCCTGAAGGTCCGACCACTGGCAGACGGCTCTGTTCGCGGTCTAGACTCACACACTTTCACAAATATCTTTAGATAGAATTCGTTATTCAACAAGTTATCAGACAGACAGCTGTATGTCACGGTTATCTACACATGCGCTCAACTCTTATTGTTAAATTGCATCGGATTAAAGAACTATGGACCAGAAAAGTATCGAATCGAAGGATGTTTCGCTCTGGCCGGTGTAACAGTCGCGCGTGCGCATTGAACCTCCACAGTCACGAGGCACATGAAAATTAGTAATTAACGCGTGAAAATTACAATTTTTTTAGTTTTGGCGCTAGTAAGCCGTCATAGGAATCAGTTCCCCGGCCTAGATTGGAGGGAGGGGTGTCTGGTGGGGGTGGGGAGGGAGGGAGGGAGGGCAAAGGGGGTTGGTGGGGGTTGAGCAAAGATCGTTGGGTAGGATATGCGTATCCTTCGGGGGACCAGAGAGTTAGTGACGAGCTCATCAGATTGCCATTTCTGTCTGCTCCAACACTGACCCCCACGGCAGCTGGTCAGGTTGGAATTTGGCCCGGGGTCAGTTTTGTGGTGAAAGGGTCTGTGTCGTCGTATTATTGTCCAAGAAAAAAATGCGAAGATCGGTAGTGTAATGAATTGAACAAGAAATCTCCCCCGAAATCGGCGTATGCTGCCTCAATGGCGGGGTATAAACGGTCATACACGTAAAAATCCACCGGTGCTAAAAACATGAGTGAACGTGGGAGTCAAAGCCCATGAACGAAGAAGAAGAAGAAGAACAACAACAACAACAACAATAAATATCAGTCAAAAGAAAAAGTATGTAAGTGTGTGGATAGTATTATTACTACACACCCGTCCGCCCTTGTAGTTTTTATAATTGTTTTTTACAATACACATTCCGACCGCATGTTGTTATTTTTAACGTACACGTGTCTCAGCAGTAAAGCTTTCTTTCTTCGCCAAACACATAATTATAGCGCTCATTTTGAATGTATTGTCTAACCATATACCCCTTGCACATTGTAAGTTTAGCAGGACAGCTAATCAAGAGACGTTTAAAGCCCGACCTCCTCTACAAAACTTTCCCTACTGTCAGAAGTCGGCGATAGCATGGGTGCGCTAGATAAACAAACAGTCTTGGCACTACTATAAACGCCTAATTGACTCCGCTAAACAAACCACCGCTAGCACGAGGTCTTGTGGTGACAGCTTAGCTGAGAAAGGCTGTGGAACTACAGTAGAGAAAGTTTTGTAGAGGAGGTCGGACTTTAAGGTCTGATTTTCTTAGATTCTTCAAGGTCTTAAAAGGATGATTCGAAAGTAGCGTTTCTGCTCGCAAAATTTCAAGACGCAAGATAAATACATACATAAATTTAAAAAAGAAACACAAATTATCAGATGAATAAATTAATTAATAAATCAGTTTGGTCTGAGGTCGAGCAGTGATCCCCAGCAAATTATGCTCTCTCAGTGTACCGATGGTCAAAGTTTCTGGACACGAAATGAAGCCGTCCTAGCGCGCAGAGTTTGAGGGCGGAGCAGTGATAAGGGTTCCACTCCGTAATGGACTTGTGATGTCCAGCACATGGCTTTCCAATTGGTGCAAGGGTCACATAAAGCTGAGTGCACGTGCCGAAATCTGAGTGACGTGACGCTGTGATAGTTTCAGTAGTGATGAAAGCTAGGCCTCGTCTTGACGTAGAGGATGGCTTTTTGTTTTGTTCTATGTCTTATTGACGAGTGTGATGGTCTTGTTGTTTTCCTCGGTCACTGAAAACGCTTAGGCTCGGCAACCCAAAGCAAGCAAGCAAGAAGAAAGAAGAAACAGATACAACAAACAAACAAACAAACAAACAAGCACAAACAATCAAACAATCAAACAAACAAACAGTATTTTGTTCGACCGCCAACCTGGAGACTTTACAAAGTAGGTGAAGAACCCCCCCCCCCCCCCCCCCCAAAAAAAAAAAAAAAAAAAAAAAGGTAACATTTTTTTTTAATATCGCGATTAGAGAGGAACAAAAGAAAAGTGGTGGTTTTTTTAATTAATCTTTGTGCTCTTCTGCTGTCAGTGTCATTTAAAATCACCCGATCACGCTTGTATAAGTTGACTCCTACATCTGCCCAGCACTTTTAAGAGATTTCACGAATATGGCCAGCGGACAATACAGTTGATCATATTAAGAGTCGTCCACTGTGTTGTAATGGACAAGCTTTTAAATGTACACACTTTTTATAGTGCGGTTACCGTGCCAAAAATCATGCTTCAACCCACCAGTTTTTGCAACAAAAATTTTTTTTGCGGGAATGTTCTCAAAACAGTCTGGTTAGTGCCCAGTGCAAAATCTAAGTTTCAAACTATCGGCACAATCGAGAAATTTGCATATTAGTGACGTCATACATTAGTGGAAGAAGACACTGTTTTGTTCTCCAAGATAAGCCTATCATGTTGCATCTCGTTAGAAAGATCTCGGCTCAGAGGACTCAGAAATGCAGCTATTTAATATCTATGACGGCAGTAGTTGACACAAAACGCGTTGAAAATAGAATCCGAGTGCTTTTTCGCATAAACACACACACACACACACACACACACACACACACACACACACACACACACACACACACACACACTCACACACACACACAAACATACACACACACACACACACAGAGACAGAGAAAAATACACACGCATGTGCTTTCAAGCACACGCACACTCTTTTATATTCTCTCACCTCTGCTTCTCAATATGCCTCGCCTTATTCAGTAAAGTTGGACGGGGAATTGGAGCAACTGGCACCACGACACTCTCCACACCCAGGCGAATAAACGAGTCCGTGTTTACGACAGCTGCATCTTCTTGTGTCACAGTCAGTCTTGCATGCACACCGAATCACTTTCAGAAGAGCTGCTGGTGCTGCTGGTAGGTCCGATGTGCTTTGGCAGCATTTGGGGCATACACAGTGCATAGTGCATCGTACAGGCCAGTTTCCGCCATGAGATGTCCTATACAAGCGAGAAAACTCATCTCCATGTGGAAGGGACCAAGCCGAAGAACTACAGAACGTAGCTCACTGAAAGCTGCTTCTGCTGATATGATGCTGAGGGCCTTCCACCACAGGGGCTGATCAAAAGGTGACTACAGGGGTTTTGTTGTATCACCTAGCTTCAGCAGAAAGAAACAACAGCGTTGAATAGATACAAGTTTTGTCACTGGGTTTGAGATCAATCATCGACAAGAAGACAATAGATGACTGACCTGGAAAGTCACCATTGTGGACGGCCTGCATTACTCCTGACCAGAACGGTCTCTGAGGACTGAGCAGCCATGCTGACTTCCATAGGACTTCAACTTCTTTGGTAGGGTCTTCAACTAGGACTGTCCTTAACTTCTCATAGGTGAGACTTGCCAGGCCTTCACATCTCTCATCGTAGAAACTGATTTTGACACGGGCTTTTTTCATGACCTCCTCCAGCCTAACCTCTGTTTTCAGAGCGATGGACGACCTATTTTTGATGAACGGGGTTATGGAAGCAATCATGCCCATTCCATGGAAGGTATTCAGGCCATCAATTGTTCCAGTGTTATGATCGACATTGTCTGCCATGTACTGCATGAAATGTTCATCTGTGGCTGGCACGATTATCTCCTGGGTGGCAGCCGCACTCATTTCGTCCGTCTTTACTTCTCTGTAAGAGGAGCTGAATCCAAGGGAGTACAGAACCAAAACAGTGGTGCATCTGAACTCCAAGACCAATCTGCAGTGGAGCAATTAAAATTCTTGGGCGAGCTGCTTGCATAATTGCTTGGCCGATTGAAGCAACCTTCACATCAGTGTCCTTTCCACTGAAGATCTCTCCGAGGAAAGTTTGCAAGGATTTTGGCACAAAATCAAGGTTTGCTGTAATTGAGAAAGTGCTGTCTGGACTTGGGTATTCTTTTCTGCTGGTGTTTATCTTCTTAATGTCACTTTTGATAAGTTCAGCAGCAGCTCTGATGATGTTGTCTTTTTGAGTTTCTTCGTCGGTCGTCTCAGGTGTCGAATAAAAGGAATGAAGAATAGACCATGTAGTCCTCTGAAATGTTACCACGTTTGCTTTCCCATCCATTTCTGTGATGATAATTTCATTACCAAAATGTTTCTTTAATTCTTCTTTCATCTTTGAGTGACTATAACAGTCACCACATGTAAACTCTTTCATTTTTCTGATGAGGTCGATGATGGTGACTTCTGTATCGTTTTTTTGCAGATAATTGACAACTTTTCTGAACGCTTCTGCTCTTTTTTCATCGACTGGTCTTCCTTGTTTTGGTCTTTTGTTGTCAGTGTCTGATGCAAAGCACTTTGGAAGTTTCCTTTTTGTTCTAAAATTGGTGCTGCATGATTGGTGGTACAAAGCATCAGCTGCTGGAAGGTCCGAGACGAATTCTATCTTGCCTTTTACCTTTTCAGGCCATTCGTCTGCTCTTTCAGCACAGATTCTATAGACGGTCTTCTGAAAATCTAAAGTGCGAACAGGAAGTACTGTTGGACCTCGTTTTGAAACAAGTTCTGCATGCATGCCACAAAATAAACAACATTTCCTGAAATCAAAGGGCTGATTCTTTGACCGCAGTCCTTGGTTCAAATTTGCAGCAGTATCTTCATCTTTTTTCCCACGAAGGTAGGCTGCTATGTTGTGCTTGTTCGTATATGAACTGCGACAACATACATGCACAGCCTACCCCTCTGCAACAACAATTCAATCACCACGCTGGGTACTGACTCTGTGTATGGTGTCTCTTCCCTTCTGTTGCGGAATGACGATCTGCTCCACTGAATAAAGGCTGCCTCCACACAGGATACACAACTGCTCCATGATCTGGAAAAAAATACATTCATAACATAAACTTAAATAAAGCAGTTGGATTGACACTGTGTGTATAATTGTCCAGACGCTAATTAATTTTGTCTTTAAGGAGTACAGCATATTTTATTATATAATATCTTGAATACAGTGAAACACCCTTATTAAGACCCTCCATTTTAAGACCTGGTTTTCTCAGATTATTTTGTTGGTCTTAAGAAAGGGGGTTCCACTGAAACATGATTTATTGAAAATATAATATATACGGGATTTGTTTTATTAAGCCTTTTTTATGAAAACTTTTTTTTTTTTAGCCTTTAATAGAAATTGCTGATATGTCAAACCTACCTCATTCTTGTCTCATTCGCAGTGGTCACTGGTGTAGAGCAAGGTTTTCGCTCAGAAAGCAGGTGACTGTAGAAAAAAATGATAACATTAATGATTTACGCATCAAATAAAGGCTATCGAGATAGCATTCCATCAGAGAAGTGCCTAAAGTGTCAGCAATGGCGACAATAACATAAAAACATAAATAAAACATCACCGAACAGTGCAACAGGAAGGTTATTTTTGACAGCATTCGCCTACCATACATACTGGAAGCACGATCAACAATTCGCACGGTCTTTGAGTATAATATACTTTTTTTTTCTAATCTAACTTCATAATTGTATTTGTGATGCTGAGCATATCAACTGCAAAGATTATCTGCACGTTTGAAACGGTAAAACAAGTTTTAGACTCATGTTGTGCTGTCTGGAAGCAGACGAACTTTTAGCGAAGCTAGGTCGTCTGCATATCAGGCTTTTTTCTTTCCAATGCATTCGTATGGCATAAATAAAGAACTAGCGCTAGCATTCTACACATGCAGCCGAGAAAATGAAGTGGTAAAAATGTTAAAGGACGAATAAAAACGTAAAGATTATCGATTACTCACCTTTTTGCATGTGGCCACGCGAAGCACGTTCGACTAGACTTTGAGTGCATGGCGCGCATAAACTTCCGGCTTTGCGACGGCAGGCCAAACCAGTCAAATCTGCTTGTTCCGTGTGATTGCATGACTTTTCTGATCCGATAACTCACTTATTCCATTACCTCAGGGCTTAGATTTTGAACTGGGTACTAAAGGACACTTTATCTACCAGTCTGTGCTGATTTTATTTTTGTTGCAATTAGTGGTAGCCTACCCCTTTAGCTCCCGTAATTCCACTATTAGGCCAGTTTGATCTAACTTAAGTCCCTGATGCCGTTGGAAGGCCAGATTCCCTTTGTCCTTTACAAATCCCCTGCTAATACTTGTACTTCGACAGATTAAGTGGACAGAACAATAAATCAAATGAATTCAAGACATGAGATGCCTCGAATTACGTTATTCGTTGTTTTGTTTTTTTGTTTTTTCCTGGACAGCGTTGACTAACATTCGTCAATCTGCCCTTGTAAGTTGATGCTTCACATAGCCCTTACATGATACGATTCAAGTTTCGAAAGCGGAGAGAACAATTGATCAACCTAATTTGATACGTCAGATGTGTCGAATTAAGGTATCTATCTACCTCGACTTGTTCTTAGACACCTTGATTTACCTTTGGTCCATTGGCCCTTAATACAGTTTGTTGTGTTACATTGCCTTAGCCGGAGTGACGTTAAATAAACGATTTTATCATCATCAACATTGCCTTAACCTTTGCCGTGCTTCCTGGGTTCACACATACCCATACTTTTAAAGAGTAGTAGTGATTGTAACTATCCCTCTGCCGACGGCGCGGGTTCTGCTACACCCATAATTACCAAAGCGGCGGAACAGTGTCTGTCTGCCTGTTTGTCTCCAAGAGACTGTCTGTCTCTCTGTTTGTCTGTCCGTATCTCTCTGTCTGTATGTCTGTTGTCAGTTGCTCTGTCTGTCTGTCTGTCTGTCTATCCGTCTATCTGACTGTCTGTCTATCTGACTGTCTGTCTCTGTCTCTCTCTCTGTCTGTCTCTCTCTCTGTCTCTCTCTCTGTCTCTCTCTCTCTGTCTCTCTCTCTTAGTCTCTCTCTCTGTCTCTCTCTCTTAGTCTCTCTCTCTGTCTCTCTTTCTTAGTCTCTCTCTCTCTTTCTTAGTCTCTCTCTCTCTCTCTTAGTCTCTCTCTCTCTTAGTCTCTCTCTCTCTCTTTCTTAGTCTCTCGCTCTCTCTCTTTCTTAGTCTCTCTCTCTCTTTCTTAGTCTCTCTCTCTCTCTTTTTTAGTCTCTCTCTCTCTCTCTTTCTTAGTCTCTCTCTCTCTCTCTTAGTCTCTCTCTCTCTTTCTTAGTCTCTCTCTCTCTCTTAGTCTCTCTCTCTTTCTTAGTCTCTCTTTCTCTCTCTCTTTCTTAGTCTCTCTCTCTCTCTGTCTTAGTCTCTCTCTCTCTTTTTTAGTCTCTCTCTCTCTTTCTTAGTCTCTCTCTCTCTTTCTTAGTCTCTCTCTCTCTTTCTTAGTCTCTCTCTCTCTGTCTCTCTCTCTTAGTCTCTCTGTCTCTCTTTCTTAGTCTCTCTCTCTCTCTTTCTTAGTCTCTCTCTCTCTCTCTCTTTCTTAGTCTCTCTCTCTCTTTCTTAGTCTCTCTCTCTCTCTTTCTTAGTCTCTCTCTCTCTTTCTTAGTCTCTCTCTCTTTCTTAGTCTCTCTCTCTCTCTTTCTTAGTCTCTCTCTCTCTCTTTCTTAGTCTCTCCCTCTCTCTCTTTCTTAGTCTCTCTCTCTCTTTCTTAGTCTCTCTCTCTCTTTCTTAGTCTCTCTCTCTCTTTCTCAGTCTCTCTCTCTCTCTCTCTCTCTCTTAGTCTCTCTCTCTTTCTTAGTCTCTCTTTCTCTCTCTTAGTCTCTCTCTCTCTCTCTCTTTCTTAGTCTCTCTCTCTCTTTTTTAGTCTCTCTCTCTCTCTTTCTTAGTCTCTCTCTCTCTCTTTCTTAGTCTCTCTCTCTCTCTCTCTTAGTCTCTCTCTCTCTTTCTTAGTCTCTCTCTCTCTCTCTCTCTCTCTCTCTCTCTCTCTCTCTCTCTCTCTTAGTCTCTCTCTCTTTCTTAGTCTCTCTTTCTCTCTCTTAGTCTCTCTCTCTCTCTCTTTCTTAGTCTCTCTCTCTCTTTTTTAGTCTCTCTCTCTCTCTTTCTTAGTCTCTCTCTCTCTTTCTTAGTCTCTCTCTCTCTCTCTTAGTCTCTCTCTCTCTTTCTTAGTCTCTCTCTCTCTCTCTTTCTTAGTCTCTCTCTCTCTTAGTCTCTCTCTCTCTTAGTCTCTCTCTCTTTCTTAGTCTCTCTCTCTCTTAGTCTCTCTCTCTTTCTTAGTCTCTCTTTCTCTCTCTTAGTCTCTCTCTCTCTCTCTCTTTCTTAGTCTCTCTCTCTCTTTCTTAGTCTCTCTCTCTCTATCTCTTTCTTAGTCTCTCTCTCTTTCTTAGTCTCTCTGTCTCTTTCTTAGTCTCTCTCTCTTTCTTAGTCTCTCTCTCTCTCTCTTTCTTAGTCTCTCTCTCTTTCTTAGTCTCTCTCTCTCTCTTTCTTAGTCTCCCTCTCTCTCTTTCTTAGTCTCTCTCTCTCTCTCTTTCTTAGTCTCTCACTGTCTTTCTTAGACTCTCTCTCTCTCTCTCTCTTTCTTAGTCTCTCTCTCTCTCTTTCTTAGTCTCTCTCTCTTTCTTACTCTCTCTCTCTCTCTTTCTTAGTCTCCCTCTCTCTCTTTCTTAGTCTCTCTCTCTCTCTTTCTTAGTCTCTCACTCTCCTTCTTAGACTCTCTCTCTCTCTTTCTTAGTCTCTCTCTCTCTCTTTCTTAGTCTCTCTCTCTCTTTCTTAGTCTCTCTCTCTTTCTTAGTCTCTCTCTCTCTCTTTCTTAGTCTCTCTCTCTCTCTCTCTCTCTCTCTTTCTTAGTCTCTCAGTCTCTCTCAGTCTCTCCCTCCCGGGCCCTCTCCCTCCCCCTCTCCCTCCCCTGCAAGAGGTCGGTGAAGGGAGAAACTCGATGCAACCACTGAAGTAGCGCTGTGTGTTTCCCTGAACCCACCCCGTCGTTAGAGAAATAAACGGTAAAAACCCTCTTTCAAATGTATGGGTTCAGACAAACCCGCATCGTCGTTAGAGGAATAAACGGTAAAAACCCTCTTTCAAATGTATGGGTTCAGACAAACCCGCATCGTCGTTAGAGGAATAAACGGTAAAAACCCTCTTTCAAATGTATGGGTTCAGACAAACCCGCATCGTCGGGAGTGTGTAGTCAAAAGCGGCATCCGGCAAAGGTTAACCGATGCAATTCCCGTCTTTTGCTTCAAGAGATTAATTAAAAAGGTTTCGAAAATAAACAGATCAATTGGTCACATTGATTCACGACATCAGAAGTGTTGAATTAAGCTATTTGTGTGATTTGTTTTTGGCTTTAATCGACTCTGGTCCGCGTGCCCTTGAAAGCTGATGTGTCGCATTACCTAAGCCCAATACAAACCTCACGCTAGAAAATGGATTACTTCGCTTTCCACTTCACAGCGCGTGGCGTTCAATTCCCAGAGGAGAACAAAAATCAAAACTTCGCGAGAGTAATTGACGCTGATAGCTCCAAATTTCAATCCCTAAGTTGCCCTCCTAGCGCGTACAAAGCCCACTTGTCGAACGGCTTATTTGCAAATTTGGAGGATTGTGGAATGCAAGAAAAACACACTGGCCCCGACTCACACACAACGCGCGCGCGCACACTCACCGACACACACACACACACACACACACACACACACACACACACACACTTATACAATCTAATAAAACTTTTCTAATTAATTAAATTAATGTAAATTAGGGATTTGTTTCCTTATGCAAACTCCTCTGCGTCACTGAGAGTTCAAATTCTAATCATCGACTTCTTTTTGTTGTTTTTAAGTGCTAGCAGTTTTCTGTAACGCTTGTAGACGAAACGCGTGCGAATAGGTATTCAAATCTGTAATGTAGCTAATGCGTTAAAGTTTCACCGCTATCATGGGCAGAAAAGTAGGACGAACAAAATAGAAAGCCAGAGTGCATGAACAATGTTCAGTATCGAAAGATTGCCCAAAGAAATTGTTTGAAGTTTAAAACAATTAACATTCAAAGACTGATTTTAAGATAGCCATGGTGTGTGGTGTGTGGTGACATAACACCCGGACTGTGTACCTCTTGAGGCCATTTGAGACTGTTTGATGCAGGGGAGTTTCGCTTTAATTATGATTTCCTTTTCTTACGCTTTTCTTCTCTCTGCAGGGCAAGGGGTCCATGAAGACGTACTGGCTGCTGGGGCGAGACGATGACCCGGAGAAGATGCCCACGTGCCCCTTCGCGCAGCTGATGGAGAGGGAGAAGCAGCAGCACATGCTGGAGACGTACGGGACTGGAGACATCGTTCCGCACAGGCCCGTGTACTCCCCGGTCTCCTTCGACGATCTCAACGCTGACGCCGCCCACACGCTGTCCCCTGGGGGCACTCCCCACGACTCCCCTTCCCACGGTGGGAGTCTGGTCGCGGAGTCGGCGCGGAGGGGGAGTAGAGGGTCTGGCGTGAGGAATAACAACGGGGACGGTGTGGCCGGTGGTGGTGGTGGTGGGGGTTCCTCTTCGCAGGGGTTGGGCGTGACGGCACTCCTTGCGTCACAGTCTTTGACAAAACCGATGCAGGCGGTCCCACCCACGCGTTCGGGGTCCTGTACGCCGCCCCAAGGCGAGACCACCAGGCAGCCGGAAGTGTGGACGGTGGTGACGTCACCTCCACGTGACAAGAACCAGCACGTGAGCAACACGCACTGTCACCAAGGCAACGGCGTGGAGCAGAAAGCCCACGTGCAGCACGAACCACTGCAGCAGACGCACAACAGTGACCATTCCAACAGCAACCAGCACAACCACGGCGGCACAACGACGAGCCCGCTCGGTACTACGGTGAACAACAACGACAAGTCTCGCCTCGTGTACCCCGCTCCCACCTCCGACGTGCAGGAACCGTGCTCACCTGTCAAGAACTGTGGCTTCGACAGCAGTAAGGGATCCATCACCGGAAACGGAAGTAACCGCTCGTCCAAGATTGGAAGCGGAATCATCAAGCAGGGTCAAGGTCGTAACAGCTCGGACAGTCGCCGTAAAGACTCACGGACTGAGAAGCCAAAAAGCAAAACGTGCAGCCTGCTTTGAGTGACGTTTGCTTAATGAACTTGATATAGATAGAGAAATAAACACTTACACAACAAGCGCACGTGATAACTACAACACTGACTGTGGATAATTATGTATATTATGACAATCACGGACGCTTGATATATAAGCGTTATTTGTCCACATTTCGTCCCAAAATGTTGTGGATGACAACTTCACTGGGATATGTGTCCACGTTTCGTCCCAAAATGTTGTGAATGAAAACTTCACTCAGAAATGTACATATTTATCTGCAGTTCTATGGCCTAGGTCGCGTCTCTGTTACTTCACATGTTCATTACAGACTGCAGACATGCCAACCTT
Source organism: Littorina saxatilis (assembly GCF_037325665.1). Classification (NCBI taxonomy): domain Eukaryota; kingdom Metazoa; phylum Mollusca; class Gastropoda; order Littorinimorpha; family Littorinidae; genus Littorina; species Littorina saxatilis. The sequence continues at coordinate 48,482,241 of NC_090251.1, forward strand.
GGCCCAGGGGGTAACTTCTTTTGAGGATCTCTTCCTCTTCTTCTCGTTCGTTGTCTTTGCTGTAGCGACGGAGAATGAATGATACAGCCAGCAGCAGCAGCTCTGGTCTACTGATACGAAGTCTGTTTTGCAGAATGACTAAAAAAAAGTGGGATACCGGGGGGAAAAGGGGATACCGGGAGAAAAGGGGGAAACCGGATGGTAGAGGGTGCCGGGGAGAGGATGGAGAGTGGGCAACCTTCAACAGCCCATTCCGTCTTCTTATTCTTCTTCTTCTCGTTCGTTATCTTGGCTGTTGCGACGGTCCTTGCCTAGAAAAGGAATGTTACAGCCGTCAGCAGATTCTGAAGCTTTGGTCTGCCGAAGTGCAGTCTGTTGTGCGGAATGAAAAAAACAAAACAAAAAGTGGGATACCCGATGGGTGACAGAGCCAGAGGGTGCCGGGGAGAGGATGGAGAGTGGGCAACCTTCAACAGCCCATTCCGTCTTCTTATTCTTCTTCTTTTCGTTCGTTCCGTCTGTCATGGAGCCAGTCCTGCAGAATGGCCGAGAGAGGAACGTGGGTGACAGAGGTGCACAGGAAGGGAAGGAGGGTAGCAGGACGCAGTCTTTGTCACTGAACCCGTTCGTGTCTGTGAAGGTACAGTTGATTCGGCTTCGTAGCTGTTTCATCGCATCCACAGCTTTGTGAAAGAGGCCCTACATTGCCTTCCCCAGACTCGAAAGGCATTATAGCCTAGAATCCATCATCAGGGTTCGTACAGAGTCCTTGAACCCTGCAAAACTCCTTGAAAATTGGAAAACCTTTTCCAGGCCTTGAAAAGTGCTTGAAAATAGAGTTTTGTTAAATAGTCATTGAAAAGTAATTGATTTTTCCAAATTGTTGCCTATACATTTCGTCAGCAGCTTGTCTTATTTTTAAAAAAATGCAACCCCCTTTTTTTTCCTCAAATACAGTACACACATTTTGGGAGAATAAAAGATCGAGTGAAAACGAAAGCAGACGAACTAACTATTACTAGTCACCTGTAGTTGCTTCCCTTCCCGGAAGTTGGCAAGGGAAACAACTACGGAATGACTAATAGTTTGCAGACTTGAAAAACTGAAGGTAAACTTGGTGCTTTGCGGCATTAATTTGGGGAAAATCATGTCCTTGAAAAGCATTTTTTGGTCCTGGAAATGTCCTTGAAAACTCATTGAATTGTATCAGCTTTGCCATGCAGGAACCCTGCATCATGGATATAGAAACAGGCTGGAACACTTTGATAGAGTAATCCAGGGATAGATAGACTGCTACGAAAGGTATTTCTACAGAATGTCAAAAATGTATCGCAGCTTTGGAAGGCTCCTTCGAGAAAACGGCGCGATCAAATTAACGGTGAGCTGTGCGACAATATGAGATTCTAAGGACTTTCAGAACAGCCTACGTACGTTCCAAAATCCAGAATCAAAAAGCAAAAATGTTAGTTAAGGAAACGTATGTTTTTCGTGTCTTGTTTTATTCAAAATGAAACGCTCCATTAACGAACATTCTTGTTGTTTGATTCTTGACACAATAAGTGGAACTGGGTTCCTCAGTGTAGTTGGAAGCAGCATCGATGTTTGGTAATGATACCTTACACTTTGCACAAGTGATTCCCGGTCTGTGCAGCCGACAGTATCATTGTCAATCCTTTGTTTTCAAGTGCCGTCATCAAGCCGTGGCGGCCAGTTTCCATCCCAGGCTACGGTCGCCGAGGTGTGACCCGAAACGGGCTATGGTTGAAAACAACAGATTATTTGTAAAGGTCAGTGCTAGTTAGAGGGCTGCTGAGGAGTTGTCAAAGTGCCAACCCTAACCTTAACTCTGTCAACACGATAGACAATTCTGAGCCTTCAAGATCACTGATGAGACATATTCATGATAGACAGTCATGAGCCTTCAAGATCACTGATGAGACATATTCATGATAGACAACCATGAGCCTTCAAGATCACTGATGAGACATATTCATGATAGACAACCATGAGCCTTCAAGATCACTGATGAGACATATTCATGATAGACAACCATGAGCCTTCAAGATCACTGATGAGACATATTCATGATAGACAGTCATGAGCCTTCAAGATCACCGATGAGACGTATGCATTACTCAAATTGCACACAGGCATTGAGCCCAGTGACTGCATGTCTGTTCTTTTGTGTGTGTTTTGCTGTATTCGGTGACTTCAGTTCGACTGAGTGAGACTGTATGGGAGAGGTGAAAATGTGAAAGTCAGTGTCCTTCGCCTGACACGATCACTGGTGTAAGTTGCATAATACTCCATCTTGATTCTAGCATTTTGTTATTTGGTGTTAACTCTATTGTTGTGATACGTGTAGTTCCTTGCCGTTTAGGCTCAAGACTCCAGATACAAGACTCCAAGATTGATATGCCCTTTCAAAGAATGAGAAAAATCAGTCTGTGCAAGTACTGATTCCGAATTCTTTCTCTGCAGGCCAGGAAAGTATTCGGAAACGGCTTTTTTCTTCTTCCGTTTTTTTCACCTCCATGGTTTAAAATGCCTCTTTGAAAATTAAAATATCAGTCTAGTAATATTGAATCCACTGGAACCCAACATTAATATAACAACCCATGTAGCCTTGACCACATGCGGATCCCTTGCTATGTGTAAACCAAGAGTAAAATCTAAACTTTAGAATGATGCGCAAGGTGTGGTTGTTGTCTAAACTTGTTTTCAGACTTCTACACTACTCGTCATAAAAAAACACCTGTACACACATATTAAAGCTGTAGATCTTTGTGGTGCGGCCAGTTATATTAAAACCAAGTATATTGCCAGAAAGGTAATTGATTCCTCTACCGTATGAAACAAAAAGTTTCATTATTCATTAATTAGTGTTTGTGTAGTGTACAGGAGACCTAGGACACCCGCGAAAGCAAATTTGCAGACACTAAATTACACAATAGTTTTTTTATGACGAGTAGTGTAGATACATATTTCATTATCAAAACGTGATAACTTTGGGCAAAAGTTGATTGACTGCAGCTCCAAAATCCAGTGTTGTGATATATCTACAACGTGGGAGGGCTGACATGTTTTCTATGACGTCAGCCAATGATGTTTGTTACCGTGACATAAATAATGCATACATGATACAGGCCAGATCGAAATCTCTTCCGTTTCACGTTGCGTCTGTCTGTGTCAAGGTGACCTAGAAATCATTTACATTTGAAATAAGCAGCTGCGTCGGCGTTAAGAACAACAACACTAACATGTTGTTGAATTTTTGATAGGTATCTTCCATAGCTTCATGTTTTTAGTGCGGTTTGTCTCTGCATCTGATTTCAAGGATGAGAATTGAAAATTCCGTCAGCACTGGTGTGAGGAGCTCATTCCAATACTATGACGTACAGCTGCATATAATAACTGCTGACATCTGGGCCGTTACTGGTGACGTCAGAGTTATCTTCAATTTTCTGATGACGTCAGGTCTAGATATGATTACTGGAAATTGTAGAAGGGCTGGGTTTAAAAATATCGTCAGAGCCTGACAAATGTTTTTGTTCATTTAGTGTGTGTGTGTGTGTGTGTGTGTTGTTATCCTCATGTGGTGAACGATAACGCGAAGGCGCCGTGTGTGGTAAATATAATATGATCCCTCATACTAGTTCCTCCCTTACCGCCCAACACCCCCCCCCCCCCCCCCCGCCCTTCCTCCCTCATCCGCCTCCCAATTCACTCCTAAAGTCCTGCAACTCTTTCGTGTTTATGTATGGGGTAGAGTCTTCCCTCTTCGCCACTGGGCACAATACTCAACAGTAGTGATTCTCACTACTATGGAATCTCATAAACAGACTTTACAGTTTTCACAATATTGACGGAATGACACCCCCCCCCCCCCCCCCCCCCCCCCCACCTTCCCCCTTCCTTCTCCATCGGGTACAATACTCAAAAGCAATGAATCTCGTAAACGGCTGCAATGGAGTTTCACATAGTGAGGTGATAGTTTTAAGAACATTAACATAATCCGCCCCCCGGGCTCTACGCTCTCTATCTTCCTCTGTGGGTTTATCTTCTGTTGATGAATTTGTTTGTTTGTTTTCGTACACATAATCTTTGACCAAGTACATTTGACTCCGAAGTTCAAAGTCAAGTCCGTAACCTACTCTGAGCGATGATGAGATATTCATGTTTAGACAAGTTAAACACTTCAGAATAATTGTGCAAACGTAGGAGGATTTGATTGGGGACAAGGAGGTCGTACACGAACACAAGGACAGCCACTAAATCCTGTTTGATATGCTCTGGGGGAATGTGTTTGAGGAAAGGTCGAGATCGTCGTAATTATTTTGAGGAACGTTGTGAAGTAGAAAGGTTGCTGTCGGTGGTCGGACTTTTATGTGCCAAACGTTGACATTTGAACAGCTCGACATTGTCTTCAACTGTAGGTCGGCGAGAAGATGCTTATATACAAACCTAACATAGGACTGATTTCATCTTCAATTTCAGTGGCAATATCAAGCAACCAACGCTCACTTGCTTGTATTCGTTGTGATAGAACACATTCTCTGATATTAGATTGTGTTATGCATATTAATAGAACACATTCTGTGATATTAGATTGTGTCATGCATAATTATATATCATTTTTGTGTTATATATTGAACCAAAGTTAACTCGTGTGGCATAATATGATCACATTTTGTTTCCAGAGCGGTTGCTCCAGCATAATACATGAACTGTTTTCTACACAATACTTTGTGTGCCTTTCTTGTCAACTTACTTTTCGCCTTTTCATGCATTGCCTGCTTATAGAATTGTGGCAGACGATAGCAAACTTATGAAACTGTGTAGTAATTCAGTGCGTTTTTGTTTGTGTGTTTGTTTGTGTACTTTAAATAAAGCGTTATTCCTTTCAATAGCATGGGCGGATCTATGTGGTGTTTAAAAAAATTATTATTGTTTGTAAGATGGCAAATCCATGAGAAAAAAGTTTAGTAACTTCAGTGTTACAGTTTGTGTGTGTGTGGTAAAATAATTAATTTAGTTTTCATGTCAATTTTGATTATACTTGTAATTGTATAAATGATCGCCAATCGAGTTACATAATTGTACGAGAAGAAGAAGGAATACTCAAGCTTTGGATGCCATTATTTTATTCATGTTATTCGATAAGTTCTAGGGTGGTCAGGGAGTGAATCATAACAAAACCATACCTTTGGTTTTGGACCAGTGTGTCTTTAATCCTTCACATAGAGAATACTGCATGACTTGCTGTGTCGTACCCGATTTACACGAGTTTTTTTTAAATAATTTTGAACTGCGAGCGAAAGCGAGCTGTTCACTATTTGAAAAAGCAACGAGTGTAAATCTGGTACGAAACAGCAAGCCATGTAGTATTCTGTTTATCCTACATACTGTACTTACGTGTATTTTACTCAAAACGTCCCGCAGTCGAGGCAGCCAAATTGAAGACGCCTGTTTTGGAACCTCGATCTCTTCTAAAACTTCGTGCAATCTATTACGTCAAAGCAAAGAAACGTCATTCTGGCAGGGGTGTACCTTAACTTTTTTTGCTACCGGCTAGGGGGGCCGGTAAGTCAAAAATTGAACCGGCCCCCCAAAATCCCAACCGGCCCCCAACCTGCCGGGATTTCTTACAACCGCCCCAGCGGCTCGTCGCGTGCTAACCACATACACAAAAGACGTACATTCATACTTATAATGCATACATGTGGATTTGCACTACTAATAACTACCACAAACACACACAAAACTTGATGACTAAAGTGCTATGTTTTAATATAATGATAATTAACCTTGTTTTTATAAAGAATTTAAAATAAAAGCCGCCACAAAGAAACAAGAAATCAAAACCACATTCACACCCTGTCACACAATCACACACTAAACCTCACTAAAAGTTACCCCCTTTATGTACCCCCTACCACACAATTTACAAAGTAATTTACTATGGAACTCTACTTACCACATAAACACACACTACAAAAGAGTAAATCAGCTTTTTTTTTAAATTTAAATTATGTTTTTTGTTGTGTAAAACCAAGTATAAAAAGCTGACTAAAAAAAAAAAAATTCTAAGTTGCTTTCTTGTTTTGTTTCTTTTTCTTTATGTCTGTGTTATTAATATTACTGTTAGATCAAGCAGAAGTATAAAAGTTGCATACCAGCCAAATTTACCACAGCTTAAGTCATAAATAATCAAAAGCATTATATTTCATTTCTATTTCCTAATGAAAACAAACAGATGTTCAGATTTCCTGATCCTAGAATTGTTCACAGGTGATCTTTATGCTTTTGATTCAGCAGAGTTGCATCCCTTGTCCTATTGTTGAAGGTCTGTCTTTTCTTCTTTATCACATATAGTGGATCGGGTTGGTTTTTTTTACTTCCTTAGTTGAAGGGAAATAATTGACAGCAGTAGTACTGTCACTACTTGTACTAAGTTGGTCAGCAAAGCTGGTGTTAACATATTTTGGAAAATGGTCTCAATGAGTATCCCTGCAGTCAATGACATAATTATACATTTCCCAGAACTGAACTGGATCAGTGGTACATAGCGGGCACATCAAAGGAAAAATACAGAGGGCTAGGGGGAATATGTTTGCTCTGGATGGGCGGTCAGATCAAAGGCAGATGTATTGTAAAAGCTGGTTGGCCTTGAGACCTGGGTCAATGACCGGTACTTGCAACCTGAACACAGCTGCCTGTCGAGACACTGACCTTCTTACTCGGGGTCAATGACCGAGTTTTTATCTGAGAGGAAACTGTTTTACAACATGTGAAAGTCTCTGAAGGATTGGTGAGCGCAGGATAAGATATAAGAGAGGGGGTGAAGTGAATAGCGCAAAGAGGGGGGACGAAGGGGGGTTTAACTATTTTGACTGCTGATGCAATCGCCAGCGGCTCGTGGCACTGGAGGGGTGATGACACGGTCAAGTGAGGCGGAGGGGGATAGCTGTCTAGCCAATGTGTCTGGCCTTGATTGGTGGTAGTCCTGAGTCCTTCTGAAAGTGGGGGAAGGGGGGGGGATGAGTGGGCAGTAGAGAAGTGACAGATTTTGAGATCGCCCGCAGAGATATTTGTTTGCCGGCCGTTCCGATTGACTACGTTGCCCAACAACTTTGTGCTTCAGCGAAATTTGAACTCGCCAGGCGGGCGATTTTAGAGGAATTTCGAACCCGCCCGACGCGATTTGAAGTCGCCGGGGGTGAGCGGGCGAGCGCCAAAACTCACCGCTGCTCTGGAAAGTGTGACGTGACGTGTTAATTCTAAAAATTCATTGAGGGGAATTAGCGAGCGCAATTTTTTTTTCTATAATGAAGTTTGTCTCGGTGACTTAAAAACAGGTCCCTCCCTGCCAGACTTGCTTGACATGCATGACCTCACTTACATACATGATATACACACGTGTGATTTGAACGATTATTATCTCATGAGTGTCTCTCTCACGTATGTAGGATAAAATAATATTCATAACTTTTCTAAAGTCTAGCTTTACCTGTGGAATCTTACAGAAATGAGGCGGAGCGTTATGCATTCTTTACGGAGTTGAATGTTTTTGCTGAATTAATTTACCAGGTTGAAATTTGTCACTTTCGAAAAAAAGATTCAACGCAAAAGGCCCGCTCTGGTCAAGAAGCGGTCAGGCTGATGATTTTTGGCATTGCGTTAAACGTTGAAAAATGCTCATACCCCGTGTAAAAGCCTGAATAGATCTCCGGTGTTGAACCGGATTGCTCACACGATAGAGAATATACCTTTTATTCACGAGTGCGTCATGGTACATGTGCTACGTAACCAGATGTTTGTATTATATGTGTTTGAGTGGGGTCGGGTTTTTACAAAATAATTTTATGAAGTTTTTTTTACTATTTTTTTAATTTGTTATTGTTGTGTATTCTTTATTTTTCGTGATGGCTGTCTGTTACGTCAGCTGTCAATTTGTGAATTCTACGTCACATCACATTAAGCACCTCACTGTGTTCTCATTACAAATGATCTGTGGTCATATCAAGCTCACCATAACATTTTCTACATTTGATAACAATTTGTATAAACGTGAAATTCACCATGCCCATAAGGTTGGCCTTTGCCAACAACCTGCAGTTACGTTTCGGGGATGTCGTTTGGTGTCGATGAATGCAGTTCAGTCGACGAAACGGCTTAACTTGTGTCAAATCGCAAAGCAGCTGAAGTGTTCCTACAGTCGTGGAAAGGTGGATGGTCGTGGAAAGGTTAATGGTCGAGGAAAGGTGGATGCCCGGGACTGCCTTACACTTCCGAAAAATGACGAAACTTTCATGGCAATTTCGGCAAATGTACCGAAAGCAAATGTTTCGCAACAACCGTGGTAGTCAGCGCTTTCCATGCTGGCCACCTTCCCCCGACGACACGTCTCTTCTCGTTTACTACTAAGTTAACATGTCAACCGCGGAAAAACTGTCCACGCTCAGTTTAACGGGGGACATGAGCATGTTTCCACTTGCACACTAACCAAAAATCAGCAGCCCTCTGCTTCTTATGTAGAATGGGAATACATGTCATATATTGACACTGGTGTCCGTGATGAAATTGTTTCAGCGTCAACAAAAATCCCAGTCATGCTGTTAATTGTATGTATTTGTCCAAGTGAAAAAATGTTGAAAACCCATACCAGAGTCTGGGCAGATCGATTGTGGCTAACGTGGCCGTTAACGTGAGAAGAAAGTTTACCTAGTTGATTCTTTTGGGTTCAGCTACGAACATGCCGCGACCACAATGACAAGTAATCTTCTCTGAACTGAGGTTAGTTAGCCAGCAAAAATGTTGCCGTACAGCGGAATCCCGGCAGTCGATTTGTGTATGTTTCAAAGCGGAGAGAACCTGTCTACAGAAATACGTGAAATGCATTTTCCAATGAAAATGAATGTGTTTTGTGTTACATGTATGTTGTTTTAATGCATTCTGTTACTCTTCACGTGTGAATTTTTGTATGGTATCAGAAAAACATGCCATACTTTTGTTCCTACATTTCGGAGTTTTGCCGCTCCATATAGCTCCGTCTCCGTTCTGTACTACAGTATAAGATTTGCACTTGATATTAACTTGATATTATGATGACATTTGTGCAGTAGTTCATGTTGAACTCAGTTGGTTTGAATATGGTTGTCGACTTATAGTCTAACATGTTTGAAAGCATTTAACTTATTAATACCAGACACTGGAGGTCCAAGCTAGGCAGCCTGTACTTTATAGAAACTTTGTTCTGTTTTGTTTCTTCTGTGGTTTTTTTTCAAACCAGTCTTGCGCCTTGTTCTTCGTTCATGCAAAGACACATATACGTTCACAAATTGAAAGGCAGATCTGGCAGCTCAGTTGGTAGAGCAATGACTGAACTATAGTGATCCTCGGGGCCACAGGTTCGAATCCAGGCCGAGACAGATACGGATCAACTTTGTGTGATGATTCAGAGATTGTGTCCGTGTCACCACGTAAAAGACCTCGGTTATTCTGTCAGAAGTGCAGGTGGACAATTATACCTGAACACACACACACACACACACACACACACACACACACACACACACACACACCTTGGTAGCGCGACTCTTGTTGCGGCTAGCTTTCCACTTGGAGGAAGCATCTCGAGTTTTTCAGCAATGAAATAATACAAGCTAGATGGCATAAACTGAAATCCAGCTTTGATAAGCATGCTAACCTCATGTTCAGTATGGTTCGCCGCTCAGCTCAATTTGTGAAGGACCATCAGATTATCTGATTATATTGTTACTGTCGTTAAACTGTGTGAAGTGTGTTCAGACAATATTTATTCTTGTTGGTGACAATCAGCAAAGTAAACACAAGAAATGAAGGCGTTTCAGTTTGCATCTATTTCTGCTGATAATATTACTCACACAGAGTACTGTATACGTTGTTGCTGATGTTGGTTTAAACATTGCGATTCCATTTGCACGAAAATGTCAACGTCCAAGTTCCTCAATGAATGAAAATGAAAACAGAGTAAGTAAGAAATTAGAATCCTTGATTCTTTTTCTTTGGAAAATATAGTAAATCATGTCATATGTCAAGATGCTTGGGTTTGTTCAGTCAGTCCAGGGGAAACTTTGAACACACACACAGACACGAATCATAACTTTAAAAAAGAATGTTGACTCTTATAATGTTCTGGGAGATATACTTGTTAACGGTTACGGTCTCGGCAAATGAAATTGCAGCTTTGTACAATTGTTATGAAATTGTTATGTATTCTTACACTATAGCCCGACTTTTGCTGACATTTTGATTTAAGGTCAACTGAACAGTTACTGGTGGAAATGACTGTTGGTAAAAACTCAACGAGAGCGTGGCAAGAAAAACAATTCAATATATGTTCAAGGCTAGGTGATAAAATGTTAATAGAAAAACCAATGACTTGGCATAACCGAGTCAAATTCCATTGCAAGATTATAAATATTGAAATCATTCTGCGTACTACGAGCACTGTGCATAATGTATTGTAGTATCACAAGTATTCGTTGTGTTTTCTTGGATCATGTGCACAGCTTGTTAGAATACTATTATAAATATAATACTTGGACCAGTGCACAGCTTGTTAGAATACTATTATAATACTTGGACCAGTGCACATTCTAAAATAAATGTGCTTCTCCATCATAAGCATGCATTGAAAGCTGGTCAGAGAAACATGGTCGTGTCACTCTACTGTTCTAGAAAAAGAAACCAAGCTTAAAGGCATACTTGTTCTCAGTACGACTCACCTTCTGACCGGGCAGAAATTGATTCGTCCAAACAACCCCCACTGCACACAGAGAGTACCCACTCTGTGTATTTTTGAGATGTGACCAATTGGAAGGATGGTCCTTTACCACGTAATAGCCTGGCCATATCCGAGAATATTGCTATTTCATATGTTACGTGGATTTCCATTGGTCAGTTGGGCAAAACTGAGCTCAGTGCAAAAGTGATATCGACGACATTTCCGTCGATATCAGTTTTGATATCGACGACCTCTTTATTGCTTCCCCACTTCAAAAACAAAAACACCTACATTTAAAAACAAACAAATAATTATATATATATGAAAATGTAATGATCCCAGAATTTAGTTGAGCAAGTGACTAAAGACTTTTTGAAAGAAAAGACATTTTGAAATACTGAAAAGTACAAGAAAAGAGTGAACAAAAAGAAATAATAATCAGAGGGAGGGATATGGAACAGCCAAAACTGAGACAAATACTTTTGTAATTTGTTTACAGTAAATACAAAATGTCCAGAGAATTAGCAATATATCTAACATTGACTGACTGTGTGACGATATCTTCTGCTATTGGTCTGTTTCGACAGTGATATCAAAATCTCGACCTCCGGTCTCGATTTTGATATCACTGTCTCAACAGCCCATAGCAGAAGATATCATCACACAGTCCGTCAATATTGGGTATGGTGAGCCTAACTTTTTTGCATGAGGAGGAGTGTGCCTTTAGGTAAGGTCTTTCCTGTGTACACAATAATGACCACTGCCACAGACCTGCCCAGGCTTTTGCATGAAATAAGAGGATCCTTTCATTGGACTCGTACTGAAAATCAACAGCTTTCTGCGCAGTGGATTTTATTTTTTTTTTCAAATTTTGTTTTGCTGAATTAATTTAGCAGGCATGGGAATTGAAAAAAGTAAAAAAGGCTGAACATTTTTAAGTAATAGCAAAGTCGACGGCGCGAAGTGCCTAGCCCTGCTAGGGGGGTTTGGGGGCATTTTGGGCGGAATTTTTTTTTCTCCAAAGAACCCAACTGGTGTAATTTGGTGTCATCTTAGCTCCAAGTTTGCCATTATATTCAGTTTTAAGAACCATTTTCGCCTCCCCAATTTATTTTTTCGGCGGACACTTTTGCTTTTTCGGCGGAACAAAAAAAAAAATTCGGCAGACAATTCCCATGCCTGGTTAACATAGTTGTCATCCATAAAATTAATTCAACAAAAAATTCCAATTCTTAACACAAAACGGACAGGCTGTAGATTGTTGGCAAATGTTGAATGACTGAAGTTGAGAGATGCTCGTATCTCGTAAAAAAAATTTTTAAAAAAAATAAATAAAAATTACATAAAAAAACCTGATCAGATCTGTGGCTGTGAGCGCGATCACTAACACGAAGAAGAATTAACCTTTATGAATGTTTCAAAAACAAGTCATTCATTTAGGTTTGCAAATTTGTTTCTACATAACTCGTGGCATCAATCATGTTGCATGGGAAATGTGCAAGTCTGTGACGATTTTTCTCTTTGCAAGTGTTTCTTCTTCTGCGTTCGTGGGCTGAAACTCCCACGTACACTCGTGTTTTTTGCACGAGTGGAATTTTACGTGTATGACCGTTTTTACCCCGCCATTAAGGCAGCCATACGCCGCTTTCGGAGGAAGCATGCTGGATATTTTCGTGTTTCTATAACCCACCTAGTTCCGACATGGATTACAGGATCTTTTCCGTGCGCACTTGGTCTTGTGCTTGCGTGTACACACGAAAAGGGATAAGCCACTGGCAGGTCTGCACATAAGTTGACCTGGGAGATTGAAAAAATCTCCACACTTAACCCACCAGGCGGCCGCGACCGGGATTCGAACCCTCGACCTTCCGATTAAGAGGCCGACGTCTTACCACCACGCTACAGCGCCCGTCTTTGCAAGTGTTTAGAAAGAGAGTGAAAAGCTGCAACTCCATGCATATTTGTATGTTTAGAGTGCAAGTTGCTATGTTACAATAAGAATCGTATTTAAAAGTAGCTTAAAAGTAGGAAAATGCTCTGAAAGTATATAGCTGGATTTTGAGTAAATTGTCATGAAAAATCTATTAAATTCTCAATGTACATAATTTGTTGAGCATAAATGCAATAAACTCTTTATCAACTCTGAGGGAAGGTGGTTCTACAATGTATGTGTGTATTGATGTGTGTGTGTGTTTGTGTATTGATGTGTGAGTGTGTTTGTGTATTTATGTGTGTGTGCATAAGTGAATGTGTGTGTGTATTTATGTGTGTGTGTGTGTATGTGAAAGTGTGTGTATGTGATAGTGTGTGTGTGCGTGCAAGACTTTGGCCTCCCACCAGCCCCGCAAAAAAAACCTGAACGACTGGATAAATCGGCTGTCATGTGTGGGAAATTGACTTTCCCAAGACTAACAAATCCAGCCAGAATTGTGCAGTCATTACAGAAAAGTAAATGTAAATTATGTGTGTCACCTGGTGACCCAAACACACATACACTTCCACAAAGATCAGGATGTAATCTTTTTCCACATTCTTTATTCACTCACACTCTTTGCTGCTTTTGAAGTAAAAACACATGCACAACATCAACTGAAACTGATGAACTTTCAAACAAACAAACAATTCCTCACACTCTGTCCCCTCCCCCCCCAAAAAAATTCTCTTTCAAAGTGAGTGCAACCATGGATACATAAAACAAAACAAAAAACAAGGAAAAAAACAAACCTTTTTATAGCAAATCAGGCCAATCTTGGTCAAAGCAAAACAGAAGCAAAAGCAAAGTAACAAAATAAAATAAAAGCATCAGAACTGCAACAAACTGACCAATGATTATGAAGGGTGTTTTAGTGTCAAGCACATTCTGGTGGGAACTGTGCTTGCCAAAAGCATTCTGCACGGATATAAGAGTATTCATTTCAATTTATTTCAATTCATTTCAAAACCTGACAATTATTCTACATAACTTGCTTCAATATCCAGTGCAATACATTACTTAAAAATCAAGTTTTAACCAATACAAATTCAGAATTGTTTGCTGCACCACAAATGTTCTAAATTCATGCACGCAACACACAGAAACATGCTCCCTCACACACATGCACTTCACAAACTCATTCACTCACACCTAAATACATGACTGAAGGGATAAGAACAACAGGAAAGACTACACATACAGCACATGTAACTGAGCCAATTACTGCATTGTCTCTTTGCTTTGGCTCACCCTACCATGATGAAATCCAAATTATGAAAAACTCACAAATCAATCCTTGCATATCAAGAACTAAAAATAATCCATACAGAATCAATTATGTCTGCAGTGCATGATAAAATGACTCCAAACACAGTTCCACCCACAAGAAAAGCATCCTAGCTGATTAATACTCCACTCAGTCCAAGCTTGTCGCTAATTAATATTCCACCCAGTCTACGCAAGTCGCTAATTAAAATTCCTCTCAGTCCAAGCACGCACAGTCTTCCCAGAATCCCCCTCCTCAACCTTCGTCTCTTCACCTTGGCCTTGGACCACCCATCAGTGGTGGACGCATACCCATGGGCATCATCATTGGAGGACCCATGGGTGGACCCATGCCTGGACGCATACCTGGCAGAGGAGGAAAGAGACAGGCATGGTTAACATACAGGTAAGGAAACACATTTCTTTCTTTCTTTACTTGGTGTTTAACGTCGTTTTCAACCATTCAAGGTTATATCGCGACGGGGAAAAGGGGGAGATGGGATAGGGGAAAGGGGGGAGATGGGATAGAGCCACTTGTCAATTGTTTCTTGTTCACAAAAGCACTAATCAAAAATTTGCTCCAGGGGCTAAGGAAACACATGCTTGGTCAGTAACAGACAATGTTTGGAAATAACTCTTGCTTATATTGAGGTCAATTTTTCACACACGACATTATAGGCCAGTTAATAGCAAGGGATGTGCCTGAAACACGTGGACAAGGAGCATGTGTGGACAATTTGTCTCAATGAAAGGAAGAACTTAAAGGTGGTCGTCTACATTTTTGCTTTTTTTCAATAATCTTATGGTTAGATTTCGCTAAAAAAATTATGTCAGATGATGAATGAACCATGGGGAAAAAAGTTATAGAAAAAAAATATATATGTAAAAAAAGATTTTATTTTTGGGTAGCGTGACTCACGCTTCCAATATTTTGTTTTCTGTTTGCTGAGAACATGTGCTTTGCCTAAAAATACTGACCTATCAATTTCATGTCACTATGCTTATAGCCACGCCCAAACAAGTGCAGCAACAGTTTGACACTGGAGCGCTGTCCACGCTTTTTTTTAAACGCACGAAATGCACGGGATTTGAGAGGAGTTTTGCGCTTGGCATTTTCCAAATAAGGATATCCTACTATGAGTACTACGCTGGAATACTACAATGAATTTTCAAACGGCTACACTGGCTTCGTCTTTCCTGATCGAAAGGGGGTGTATTGTTGATATTTGTAGATAATAGACTCTGCATTTTAATGGTCAAATGGCGATTTCGGTATAAAAATGTAGACAAGGACCTTTAACTCTCTTTCACAACCAATACAACTACAAGTTCATCTAATACTATGGACGCTGGAATGTTCTAAGGTATGTTCAACACTCAACAGCCTGTCTGTTTCCTGCACAGAGTGAGATTTATTTGCTAGATCAATTTCATAGGTTGACATTAACGTCATATTTTTTTTTAAATTTCTTCCATTCTCTTTACTTCATTGTCTTATTATTCTATAACAAATTTTTAAAATGCCCACTTTGCACAAAACTAGTGAGAGTGTATGTATTGTGTCTAAGTGAAGTCATGTTCTTATCATGCATAAAAGTCTTGACAGATCTTTACTGGAACAAATGATCACTTACAGGAACACAGAAAGGATAGTATCTTTCAAACAAACCAACACCAGGAACCCAAACAAGGTTACTTCTGAAAGCGCCAATCAGTTATTTCCAGTAAACACCTAAAAACATTACTTGCAGAGCTGAATATAATAGCTATCTCTTGCTACCAAACATCTACATAGTTGTCTCCAACGTCCGCTTCACGTCCGCCTGTGACTTTTAACTAGTGAAGTAAGGGAGACAACCAAAGAAACCCTTCTTCTTTAAAGCATTTGGAGAGCTTACATCCCTTTGTTTCTCAGATCTGAAATAAGCGCCCTGCCTCATTTGATTTAGATTCTCAAAGAAAACCTTGTCATAATCCAGTTGATGTGAAGTGCCTGACTGAAATCTCTGTTTTGGTTCCAATAACTGGAGAAACCAATGGTGAGCTAAACAGTTTACACAGGAAGAAGTGTGCCTTAAAATGGAGATATTCATAAGTCAGAAAAAAAAGCCAAATCCATAAAACTTATCTTAAATGAAAATAAAATAATTAAAATCTTACCTGGCATCATGGGCCCAGGACCCATAGGCCCTGGTCCTCCCATAGGCACCATAGGGGGACCTCCTGGGCCCATCACAGGCCCGCCCGGGGGCCGTACAGGTGGTGCGGGGCCAGCTGTAATGAAAATGAACATGTCTGAGCTCTTTTCTACCTATCACTATCAGGGCAATCACATTTCATACCTCAACTGGCTCAAGAATGCAACAGGTCATAAACTATTATTTCACTAGCTACTGTGACCACACTATGATTATGAATCAATCATATAATGACATCATTATTATTTATACACGAGCAACTTACAAACTACAAAGGTAACACATGTCTGCCTTGGCAAATAGCAATCCTTCGCACAAAAGTACTACTGTAATTCACTTATTGTAAACAGGCAGCTGACTTAAACAAAATGCAAAGAAGAGTGACAGTCAGCTAGACACAGTCCAGACAAAATAAGGGGAAAAAGAAATTTCAAAGATAATAACAGAATTCTTCTTCATTCCAGGCAACAGACACAGTTTTAACCACAAAAAGGCTGAGCAGCTTTTCAAAACCTTAAAATCATGATGTGGTGTTTCCCTAACTAAGATTAGTTTTGGAATGTAATTCCCAACCAGGGAATGTTGTGTCAGCTGAGAGAGTGAACTTATTCAAGCCCTGTCCAGACCAGCACAGAAAACATCTAGAGATCAACTGCATTACACCCAAACTGCTATTAGTATAACTGTTACTGTTAGTGTTAGCTTAGCCCAAGTATGTATAAGGATCGGAAGTTTTTTAACAGCAAACAAGTTACCAACCTAATCGTTGCACACAAACACACAACAGTATTATCTTTCATTAGACTTAGAGATTTATATCATGAATGACTTACGTCCACCCATATTTGATGGGGGAGGAATCATGGCACCAGCTCCAGGAGCATTACCTCCCTGGAAAGGATTTGTGGAAATCTTTCCAGCCTTGTATGCCGCAGCTGAAACACAGCAAAGAAACCAATCAACACAGGCCTGAAAGTGGCGAGAAAAATGGCGAGTAGAAACATGTAAATGGCGAGTAGAAATGGTAATCTACTCGCCAAATGCGAGTAAAGTTAATGAAACAAATGGCTGGTTTACGGCCTTTTGGCGAGTAAAATTTGCTCTCTGGCTAGTAAATTATGTGAAGTACTAGCCAAAGGCCAGTGCCCCATTTTGTGGACTTTCAGCGCTGCAATATAAACCTTTCAGCAAACATTTGTGGTTGCATGTATGCTACAGCTGAAACTGAAAAGTAGCATACCTGGCAACAAAATCAATCAAAATCTTGACTGAACGTGAAACTTCAGGCAATAATGTTCCCAACCATCAAGTCAGGCTAAACAGTAAACAATGCCAATGGAGACCGAAAAAAGAAGTAAGAAGTACAGAACGAGTAACTGCTTTTCAAAAAGTATGTAAATTAATTATATAAAGGTCCATCTTACAATGTTACATAATTTTGAATGTTTTGGTCTGTAGTCGTAGCAAGTCCTCTAAAAACTGTTCTTGCTTAGTTTCAACAACAACAAAATTGTAAGTGGTGATATGAACTGTGATGTACTGTATAACGTATTGTAAAATAAAAATAAAAAAAAAATTAAAAAAAATTCTTCACACCATCATAGACATGTTGCCTCACATGTTCTTTGTACAATCGTTGGTTTTCACAATAAATATTGCATTACTGAAAAAAAAAAGAAAAAAAAAAGATAATGAAACAGTGTTGTTCCCAGACACAGAGGACAGCAGGTCAGTTGGATTCAAAATACGTATCAAAATGGATGTGTCAGAAACGACACGTGACAAAGCTATCTGATATTCCACCAGCCTGGTTCAGAACAATGCATGAATGACCAAAGACCGTCGAGGCCTAGAAACAACACTGCAAAAAGTAAAAGCTGCATCCTGTACCGTCTGTTGTTGAATCAATGTAAACTGATAAAACGTTCCTATTTTCAGGGATGGGACTGGGTAGAAATGAAAAAGCTTAATGGGTGGGGGTTGAGAATGAAGAAAACATCCTGTAAATTGTAATACATTTCAGAGTTCCGTTGGGGATAAAAACATGAAAATACCAAGCATGCGTCCTCTGAAATCGGTGTATGGCTGCCTAAATGGCGGGGTCAAAATGGTCATACACGTAAAAACCAACTTGTGCAAAAACATGAGTGAACGTGGGAGTTTCACTTTCAGTCCATGAACAAAGAAGAAAAAGAAACAGTCAACTTACTTGTGTCGTCCACCAGTTTCTGTACTTGCTCTTCCAGCCATTTCTGATAGTACAGCCTGACGTTTTCCTTGTGCTTTCGTCCGTTGCAATGTGTCTTTCTCACTGATGGCTGCAAGCGTGAAAAGAAAAACATGCTATTGTTATTCCAATCAGCATACATACATACATCTGCGCGATCGCGCTGCGCGTTTGGTGGATCGATCAAACGCGCACACATCGATCGATGTGTGCGCGTTTATCGATACAAAGAATACAAGAATCGTTAAAACGTGCAGCTCTTATATACTTGCGCATTTGGACGATCCGTCTCACAAATTCATGATGTTGATGTTGAATGATGGTTCTTCACATTTAATGTACTTTGCTATCAAAAGCTGAATGTCATTGCTGGGTTTTTGCCGAAGTGAGTCATAGATCTTTATTTCATTTTTGCTGTCGCTAGTTACAGTAACCCAATGATTTGGAGTGTGGAATATTTGCACAAAAGTTCCTGTTGGGTTTTGAAATGAACAATTCTGTTGCAACAGCGTGTCCTGGAGTCCCTGTGCTGCGGGAAATGATTGTTTCATTAAAATGTTAGCTGCATTGATGTGTTGATCATTGAGGAAGGCGGTTGAGGATGCCAATGCGAGCATGTCTGCGTTAGAAAGAACTGGCATTTCTGATGTTGGCATAGGGGCACTATTAATGTTTTTGCATGTGCTTGAGCCATGGCAGTGAGTCGAGCAGCTGATTTTCTTTGTTTTGCAGGGGCATCTTTTGGTCATGCAACCAGTGTGACAATTACATTTACAGTGGGCTTTCAGAAAGAGGTTTTCCGGATTATGCTTCCTTGCCGCTTCTCGGAGACTCAGTTCTTCAGTTTCGTTCGGCGTAATTGTCCCACTGTACAATTCAAGATCACCGGCCTTTTAATTGTCCGAATGCCGTTGTTAACGAGTAGGACTTTTTTGTTGTCCCATGCGCTTTAGCAATGACAGCAGGAAGCCTTTTAAAATCTGCTATTTTCACACATTTCCGTTTATTGTAGAAATGCTCCATACGTTCCGCTGCTGTCTGCGTGTTTCGGAACACACGTTTTCGGACCATCGCATGGCGCGGCGAGATACAGGTGGTGTAAGCGGCTCGGACTGACAAGGCGTTAAGGGCCTCTCTTGTGGCATCGACTCAGGCTGACAAGGCGTTGAGGGCCTCTCTTGCGGCATCGACTCAGACTGACAAGTCGTTGAGGGCCTGTCTTGTGGCATCGACTCAGGCTGACAAGTCGTTGAGGGCCCCTCTTGTGGCATCGACTCAGACTGACAAGTCGTTGAGGGCCTTTCTTGTGGCATCGACTCAGGCTGACATGGCGTTGAGGGCCTGTCTTGTGGCATCGACTCAGGCTGACATGGCGTTGAGGGCCTGTCTTGTGGCATCGACTCAGGCTGACAAGTCGTTGAGGGCCCCTCTTGTGGCATCGACTCAGGCTGACAAGGCGTTGAGGGCCTGTCTTGTGGCATCGACTCAGGCTGACAAGGCGTTGAGGGCCTTTCTTGTGGCATCGACTCAGGCTGACAAGGCGTTAAGGGCCTCTCTTGTGGCATCGACTCAGGCTGACATGGCGTTGAGGGCCTCTCTTGTGGCATCGACTCAGGCTGACAAGGCGTTGAGGGCCTCAGGATCACTTGGGGCAACGATTGAGGAGGCTCGGGCTGACAAGGCTCAGAATGAGATTCAGGCTGTTCATTATTTTCCAGATCTGACTCATCACAGATTGGTTCTGCCCCTGGAAAAATGGCTGATGGTGCGCATTTTCCGAATACCACTTTGTATGGGGACTCGTTTGTGGTTGCTTTGTACCTCACTGTTCAACGAAACCGTGACCCTTGGCAACCATGATGACCAAGGGTATGTTTGGTCAGCTCCACAGCCACTGTCATTTTTCATCGCTGCAAGCTTTTGTTCAATAGTCCGATTCCCTCGTTCTACTAGACCCTGTGGCTGACCGCTGTGAGTGTCGAGGACGCCCGTTCACGAATGTAACCTGTCCACCCCATGATGAAAACAATGCTCAAATAATTTGATTTACAAATTCTTGGCCATTGTCTGAATGGAATATTTTGGGGGGTCCAAAATAAGCTAAGACCCTTTCTTCTATGAGCCCAGCCACCTCGACTGCTGATTTAGATTTTAAGGGAAATAGAACATGGTACTTGCTGAAATGATCCATAAAGTGGCAAATGTGATTGAACTCTCCGTCAGGATTGTGTCTCATGTCAATGAGATCAACTTGGACACGTTCTAAGAAATTCTTCTCAACTATTGGACGCAGGGGTGGTCTGGACACCTGAGGCTGACTCAGTTGACATGTTGGACAGTTTGTACAAAACAACTGAACAAAGGTACGGAAAATGCCATGATAGTGACGCTGGGCATATTCGAGTACTTTCTTGTAGCCGCTGTGTTTTAACTCTTGGGCATGGATGTCAGTGACCACGTCGAATATGTTGCCGGCATGGACTACCCGCAGATATTTAGCAGCTCCATCGTTCTGTTAAAAACACACACACACCTCGACTTCGAATTAACTCATCAAGAGATGTCAGAGGGATGGACAGAGATGAGGAAAGAGGGATTGGGGGGAGAGACTGAGAGACTAAGAGAGAGAGAGTGTGAGAGAGAGAGAGAGAGAGAGAAGAGAGAGACAGAGAGAGAGAGAGAGAGAGAGTGTGAGAGAGAGAGAGAGAAGAGAGAGAGAGAGAGAGAGAGAGAGAGAAAGAGACTGAGAGACTAAGACTAAGAGAGAGAGAGACAGAGAGACTAAGAGAGAGAGAGAGAGAGAGACAGAGAGAGAGAGAGACTGAGAGACTAAGAGAGAGAGAGAGAGACAGAGAGAGAAGAGAGAGCGATAGAGAGAGAGGAGAGAGAGAGAGAGAGAGAGAGAGAGAGAGAGAGAGAGAGAGAGAGAGAGAGAGAGAGAGAGAGAGAGACTAAGAGAGAGAGAGAGAGAGAGAGAGAGTGAGACTGTTTGAAAGATTGAGAGGCCTGACAACAAACAAATACAACAAATAATCTTCAAAATTTGAAAAATCGCTAGAAATTGAAACAAGTCAATCGAGAACAAAAATCTTTGTCCAAACATAATATGTGACCCTTCACCACGAAATGAGTCGCATGTCACCTTAGCATGATTTTCATATTTTTACATTTTCCTAAAGAGTTGTTTATGCTCTATCCAGTGGTGAAAACCGTTTTTAGAAAAGAGCGAAAACTGTTAGTTATAAGCCTGTGACTAAGGTGACCTTCATACTGTTACCTGACACTCCCCGGACTTTTATTAAGCCTAGCGCAGAACCGCGCGAGGTGACATGCGACTCATTTCGTGGTGGAGGGTCACATATATGTAGTTCTTCGTACCTGGCTTTGATGTTTTGGATTGGGGACAACTAACACATCGTTTAATCCCAATCCGGGCATGTTCATCAACTCAAGGAAAATTTCCTCTTCTTCACCCAATGTCGAAAATGGGGTTCCACCTTAGTATGGGGTTCTCTTAGGTGGTTCACAACCGTATTGAACTTTTCGCTTGACATCAAGCTTAATTTGGGACACATGGCTGATGTATCTGCCTCCACTTGCAGTGTGTGCCTAAACCTCTCCATCATGTATCAGTAAAACGAATGAAGAGAGAATGAAGCAATCAAGAGAGAATGAAGCAATAAAACTAACTTGAGCCTATGTGAATAGAGCTCAGCAGTAATCAAAAACAACAAAAAAGGAGCTGAATTGTAATCAAAAACGTTGTTGGGGTATATTTCGGAACATTCCTGTATTTGAAACTTTTCACTTCCGGCATGCGATGTGTGTGTGTAGTGGTAGGGACTTACTTTGTGACAGATCGTCCAAATGCGCAAGTATAAGAGCTGCGCGTTTTAACGATTCTTGTATTCTTTGTATTCTTTGCATCGATCAAACGCGCACACATCGATCGATGTGTGCGCGTTTGATCGATCCACCAAACGCGCAGCGCGATCATGCGATCGCGCAGATCGATCAAACGCGCCTAACATATAGTGATATACACATTTGTAAACTCAAGACGGTAATTGTTCCCAACAAGACTGACATGATATGGGGGATCAGAGTAGACATCCCCCTGATTCTTGTGTTAGTGTTACCGTGAGGTTTGTCATAACCACGCTGAATGCACCTCAAAATGCTCACTCTTCTTTTAGTTTTACTGTTTTAGTGTGTGACATCACTTCCACGGGGCTAAATCGGGAGATAGCCATGGAAATAATTGGGCTTATTCTTGGGCCTGAACTATCAACAGATGAAATCTGCGATCCCACACCAAGACCTGAAACTGAAAGAAGAAAAAAATCAAGGCTCAACTTACCGAGTCATGAGTGAGGTAGGTATCGCAGTAATCACAGTAGTACCTGTAACAAATAAAACAGAATATTATAAACCACTCACTTTCATAAATCACTGCTCCAGTTGCGAAAGTATATAATAAGCATTTAACAATGTGCGTGACGGACTTTTAATAAAAGAAAATCGCTCCATTAACTCAAAACAACGCAGTGAAGTAAGCAGCCTTCAGCTTATCATGACTTTTCAGACATAACTTGCACAAGATTTAACGCTAATTGTTAACTATTCTCCTGTAAAACGGCATGCTGTATTCATTAAATACAAAATTCCACAATAAAAACAGCAAAATGTTCCTTAAAAGTACTTACTTCGGCATCTTATGTGTGTGCTTTGTTGTTCTAATAAGCGTGTGTCTGACGAAGACTCGCGTCTAATTCCACTTCCGTTGATAAATACTCTTTAAATAATTATGTTAGCTGAAACTAAAGAACAGCATATCTATTGTTTTATTTTGAAGACATATAGCAAAAGTATTTTTATTTTATAGAAGTTTATATGGTACTTTGTAAGTGATCATAGCTTAAAAGCTTCCCTAATGCATGTTAGGTTTGGTTCAGAGCGTACGGATTGCGGAAAGCACCTTGCTGAGATGGCGGCACCGGTGAATGGAGGAATGATGCGAGAAGTTGTTGTTGCACAGTCTGTGTCTCCACCATGGAAAGAGATTGTCGTCAATACAGGTATGTTCTATCAGAAAGGAAGATTCTTAACGCTGGGTTTCAACGCCGTGTCTAACCTTATTCGACGCTGTTCCAGCGGTTCACATTGAAACTGGTTACACTTTGTTAAAAGTTCGTGTTACAACTTACAGGCCTCTGCCGTTTTAATCATTTCTATTTTCATTATTTTCACTATGGATAGGTCGTTCAAAACGATGTTCAGACCAGGGGCCTTGACACTGTAACATATCATGTGTTTTGGCAGTACAATTTCCAGTAAAGAACACCTTTTTCCAGTGGTTAAACCACCTCGATGTAGGGACACCTGAAGGCACTGGGCTAATTAAATGCCTTCCCAATCCCATCATAAGCACAAAACAAAAAAAAATAGGTGTGGTTAAGGTAACATAGCCAAAAAAAATAGGGTAGGAAGGTAGGCAATCACTTTTTTTTTTTTTTAACTTTTTTTTTCTAATGTGTACAGTGTACAAATTAAACCTACTTGACAGGGAAATAAGTGTGCGACTCGAGCGCTTTCGCTTTCATTGCGTTTTCTGCACTCTTTTTGTTTTTGTTTTATTTTTTTTCGTTTTTTTTTTTTTGACAAATGTAAAAAAAAGTTATAGGGTCGGCCCCTAAAAATAGGGTAGGTCGGGTTACCGTAACCACACATATTTTTTTTTTAGGCCTAAGCAACTGTTTTTGAAAACATATGATCTTCTTTGTTCCCAGGTGCATCAGCAAGTACCTTACAGGACATCAAGGTGCCAGACAGTTGTGGGGGTTACACCTACAGAGATAGCGGCCGTCCCGGATCGCCTGTCCGCAACAGGTTTATTTACTGGTAAGACTGAGAGTAAGAGGTGTGTTCTGACTGTTCATTTGAAATACGTACTTTGTCTTTGACATGAGATAATGTTGTACTTCATGCCTGTTTCTGTGATCGTATTTGTGTTGCTTGATAATATTATTAATTATTAATTACAGTGATAACTGATAAAGGGAATTAAAGGTGTGTGCTATCAGTCTATTACCTGCGGCTTCAGGCATTGTGTGTTTGATAGCTTTTCATAGTCTGAGGATATACCGTTACAAAGGCATCTGCACCTTGTCTTCAGGCGAACATGTGGGGATGTGCTGGAGCTGGAGGAATCCTCCCTGGACATGATGCTGACCGGCGGCAGGATTCGCTACCGTCTGCAGGACACACCCATCGTTGGCGGAGTGTCGGTCAGCGAGACCCACAGTCACGTGGTGGTGCTGGTTGCGACGGTAGCCAGCATTCACCGCCTCATCTTCCCTCACCCCTGCAGGCGTGCACACACGGTAACTGACTGACTATTGAGTATCACTATCAGTGTCCAGAGTTATAGAAACTATAGAGGGCATGATTGGGGAATATGCTGAATATTAAAAGACAAACAGAATGTGGATGTACTTTTAGTGGGTGCTAGTTTGGCATTTGTGGTGTATAGTAACCAGTGTACGGTATCCCCTAACCCCTTTTCAGACCTCACAGAATCTGACAAATGTATGTCTGAAATTACCCCCCGCGGGTTAGGGGGAAGAATTTACCCGATGCTCCCCAGCATGTCCTAAGAGGCGACTAACGGATTCTGTTTCTCTTTTTACCCTTGTTAAGTGTTTCTTGTATAGAATATAGTCAATGTTTGTAAAGATTTTAGTCAAGCAGTATGTAAGAAATGTTAAGTCCTTTGTACTGGAAACTTGCATTCTCCCAGTAAGGTCATATATTGTACTACGTTGCAAGCCCCTGGAGCAATTTTTTGATTAGTGCTTTTGTGAACAAGAAACAATTAACAAGTGGCTCTATTCCATCCCGCCCCCCTTTCCCCGTCGCGATATAACCTTGAACGGTTGAAAACGACGTTAAACACCAAATAAAGAAAGAATGTCTGAAATTTGAGGGAGTCTTGAACAAGTTGAAGTGGGGGTAAATTAACAGATCTGTGATGTACAGAAAATATGTGATGGCAGGTGCTTGGAATAGAAGTGGGAAGTCTCACATTAGGGATCTGAGGAATGGAGGTTCCGGTGTAACTATTCGCTTCAGCTGTAATTAATTCCAGTTTTGCGTTAGCAGGTTACTGTCTGCACCTGAGAGCAAGTTAAATCCTTTGATGGTTTTGTGTGCTGCTTAATGTGTGAATAAATCCAAAAACAAAGAGACTGCCAACGTTCGAAAATTCAGAATCAAAAAACAAGAAAGGTAGGTACTTAGGTCTCTCTCTCTCTCATTCTGTCTCTCTCTGTCATGTTCTATTTACTTCTTTATTTTTCGACGCTGACGTCATTCCCTGTCTACGTCACTCATTTCGTCATATAATCATTCATTCGCTTGCGGCTTCGTGGCAGGCGGAAGAAAAAATCAGCCAGATAAGTTTTCGTTACTAATTGTTTGTCTGTGCACTTAAAAGACCGTTGGGTCGATATATTTGTGAATGTATTGTTTTGTCAATAACAAACGTTCCAACAACCTACCTTTCTTGTTTTTGTATGCTTAATGTGTGGTTTGTCATACTGATATATATCAGAAGAACAAAGAAAGGGGAACATACATGTATATATTCAACTCATCATTAGTGAAGTCTGAAGATGCCTTTAAGTCAGTGATACTGATAGTAATCACAATTAGATGCATTATTTTTTGTAGATAACAAGCACTGAAGCAAATACCTGAACCTAAAGTCTTACTTGCTTCACTGAATATTTTCACTTGCAGAATACATTTCTACATCCAATGTCATGCTTGCTTACTTTGAATGGATGTATCAGGAAGACAAAAAGACACCTGAACCTAAAATCTCTCTGTCTCAGGAAACGTTTGCATTGTCAGAACACATCTCCACATCCATTTTCTACGACGCCTCCCTGGCCACAGCGACGGACGCCAAGAACCTGCACATGCTCAATCCAGGGGGAAGCATCACTGCGCATCTCATTAGCGCCGCGACATGCATCAGCGGAGAGGGGGAGGCCATGTTTGCCCTTGGCACAAACGCTGGCAGTATTCTTCTGCTCAAAATGCCCCCTGTTGGCATCACAGGTAAGAAATGTTGTCTGTAAATAAGTTTTTTTATGAGCTTTTATCCCCCAGTTATGATGCTTTAAAACTGCTAAAGAACACCAGGAAAGTTTAGAAAAATAGAAAGTGGTACAATCTGAAAAAAAGGAATTAGGCTTAGAATTAGATGTTTATGGTGTCTGTCATGAAATTGTGTCAATTGTTGTCATACCATTTGCTGGTGGTTTTTTTTTCATGGAGATGATCAGAAAATATTACTATTTCGGCATGGGAAAAAAAGATGGATGACAATTTTTACCTGATGCTGAGCTTATTGATATTTCTGATTGATCATTGATTCCTCCATTGATGAATTGGCAAACAAACGTGGCGTGTTTTTCAGGTGTGGTGATTCAGCATGAGCTGTCTCAGTCATCAGTGATGCAGAAACTCTGGAGTGGTTTGGTGCCTGGAGTTGTCAGGTCTGTGGTAGACCTTTTTTTTATTGGAAACACTGGATTTTTTTTGCATTTTGTAACTTTGTTCATATTTGTGACGGCACTGGGAGAAGTTAAATCTGTTGACTGTGACTTTTTGATGTAAGTTTGTTGTTTCAACTAATCGGAGGACATTCATTTTTAATGAGGGAAAACTACCAGAGCAGAAAAGAGCTATGATTTGAATTGACTGGGTTTTTTTTCCTAAAAGCTTTGAAATTGAATTGTGAAGTTAGGAGCTGGGAATGCTCATACTGCATGTATCCGGGGGGGAAAGTTTAAAGGTAATGTCAACATTGGTGGAAAAAGTCTGCGGATGTCAGTTCTATGATATTTTCTATTTGCATTTAATTTAGTGTGAAATTGACGGGCGCAGTGGCGTGGTGGTAAGACGTTGGCCTCCTAATCGGGAGGTCGTGAGTTTGAATCCCGGTCGCTGCCGCCTGGTGGGTTAAGAGTGGAGATTTTTCCGATCTCCCAGGTCAACTTATGTGCAGACCTGCTAGTGACTTAACCCCCTTCGTGTGTACACGCAAGCACAAGACCAAGTGCGCACGAAAAAGATCCTGTAATCCATGTTGGAGTTTGTTGGGTTATGGAAACACGAAAATACCCAGCATGCCTACTCAGCGAAAGCGGAGTGAGCTGACTATGCTCTCAGAGTATAGTGTGGGGAACCCAAATGGTCAAACGAGCTCACACGTAACAAGACAAATTCTGGAACGCTCAAGAAGAAGAAGTGTGAAATTGCCAACACATTATGGTTTTTCTCGTCATGTGGCAACAAAGGACAGCAACGAGTGTCCAACATAAAATTCATGTAGAGCTTCGGCCGGTACAGAGAGAGACCTCAGGCCTGGGAATGATACGCCTTTAGTCGTAAATACGACGAAGTCCTTTTCTAATTGTGTAAGAAAAGAGCCTCCGTGTGCCCTTAAAAATGCTTAAAACACAACATTTTCCCGTCAGTACGCCCAATAGTCCCTCTTTAGGGCGAGGGCCAGATGCAATAAAGTACACTGATGCTTATTCTGTGACCCTCGTAAAAGAAAGAATTGTCATTGTCAATTATATGTCTTTTTGCAATGACAGGGGTCACCAGCAAGCGTCTGATGCGGCCATCAGTGTGGAAATTCAGCCGCTGCGGGGAGAGACCTACATCTTTGCTCTGTGTCGTGACCTTCGTCTGCGTGTCTGGACAACCAAGGTCGGTCCAATGTCAATGATTTATCTCTGTGTGCATTTTTAATTCATGAAAATCTTCTTTCACCCTTGTTTTGCAGACTTGTGATAAGATGTTTGTTGGTTGATGTTAGTTATTTATAAGCTTGCCTTAAGGTGAATGGGTGATTAGACATGAGGTAGTCAGAAATGTATACATCTTTAAACTCAAATGGATTGCCCTTTCTTCTTCTTCATTGTCATTGTCGTGGTAGTTTCTCATATAGATGAGCTCATTGAAATAAAACACATACATCCCCCATAAACGGGGAGTGTGAAAACACACATACACACACAAACACAAGGGCACAGTGTTGCAGAGGACAAAAGCAAGCTGTCGTTTTTTAACATGTCAGATTCTTTCTGTTTTGAGACTTTGTAGATCTTTTTGCAACATGAGAAATTGCTACTGATTTGAGACTTTGTAGATCTTTTTGCAACATGAGAAATTGCTACTGATTTGAGACTTTGTAGATCAGTTATTCCAAAATGTGTGTGTATGTAGACACGGGAGTGTGTGCTGTCAACCAACCTCCAGGACTTCTTGGCAGACAAACCTCAGACACCACCTTCCTCTTCAGGCGAGTACGCTTGTCAGTTATTTACCTGACTGTTCAATGGTTTGGGCACATCAATTTTACTCCGACCAAAGACTGTTTGTCCTTTTCATATTGAATATCAGTTTGAATCTCTGCGTTCAGTTTTTACCTTTGTTTCCAAGTTTGAGAAGGTGTCTCTTAAAGTTTTTTGTAAAGTTTTTGTTTTTTTATTGCAATGATTTGTGTTTGCCTGAGGTTGTTTCTTTCCTTAACTGGGACCCTGCAACAAGAAATAAGCAACATAACTTGTTTGCATGGTATTCCTCTGAAAGCAGCATATGGCTGCCTAAATGGTGAGGTAAAAACGGTCAAACACTTAAATACCGACTCCTGCCGAGTTTCAGCCCCCGGACGAAGAAGACAATGAATAAGTTTGCATGGTATTTTTTCTAATACTGTGTTTTCATGTGTTTGGTGTTTTTGCTGTATATGGTAATCAACTTTTCCAGAGTTGATTTTATTTTGTTCTATTTATGCAGGTCATGTGATCAAGCAGGTCCAGTCTTGCACGCTGTCATGTGAGATGTTCTGTGTCTACCTGTCTTTCCCGGACAACAGCCAGGTTTGTGGGGTGCTTGTGCAAGGTTATGGCATAGGTGGGACACAACAAGTTGCAAACTAAAGGTAAAGGGTTGGGTCTTGAAGTGTGGGTGGAAGGGATAGTAACCTTGTGGAGTCTCAAGTTATGTATGTGGGGTTGCATGTTGCAATAATTTAAGGTAGAAAGTAAAGGATACTCTGGAAACTATTTTTTGCTTTCTGCCTATTTGCTGCTCACATTGTTTAGCAAAGTTTGTATTTCTGACATGATGCTATTTTGCGTTCTGACATCATACTTACAAGTCAAAATTTATGTTTGACACATGTTCTATGTTCTTTGCGTGAGCATGTTATTTGTGGTGCTTTATGCAAGGTGCTGAAGGATTCATGTGTCAGTATGCCAGTCATAGACTTTGTTTGATGCATTTCGTCAGAGCTTTTCACTGCATTTAGCCGTATGTTCGTTCATTGCCTTGCTTCAGGCGTAAGCTATATGTGTCGTGTTTCAGTTTATACTGCTGGAGCCTGTGGTGCGTGATGGCCGACTGTCTGTACAACCGCTCGCTACACTGACCCAGCCTGCCGTGAGTGTCCTTTACACTCTGTGTCTATGTGTGCCAGGGATGTTTATGCTGAAATTAGTACAGTGGAAAATTGGTACAAACAAATTTGTCTTACCTCATTGTCTCCCAGGTACGGATATATCTGTACCCACTCTTATGGCTCTATCTGACCAGGTACGGATATATCCGCTCAGACTGTTAGCTTCAGTCGCTTCCTGTAACATCCATCTAACGCCTGCATTCCAGCGTGTTCATACACAGTTACTATACAGTCACTACAATTGTGAGTGACCTGCTGCAGCACAACTGGTCTCGGCTAAAAACAAACTTGGTCAACATAGGTGGGGTAGAAAGTGTGAACAAGTAGGAATGTAAATTTGCAGAGGTTATGAACAAAACATCTGAAAAGGCAAGGGCTTAAATCACAGGGAGTGTGAAATAGGAGGGGTCTTAAACGGGGGTGCCACAGTCTGCAGTTTTGTGAACAGTGGAACCCCCCTTTTAAGACCTCCCGGGCGGAGATATAGCTCAGTCGGTAGCGCGCTGGATTTGTATCCAGTTGGCCGCTGTCAGCGTGAGTTCGTCCCCACGTTCGGTGAGAGATTTATTTCTCAGAGTCAACTTTGTGTGCAGACTCTCCTCGGTGTCCGAACACCCCCGTGTGTACACGCAAGCACAAGACCAAGTGCGCACGAAAAAGATCCTGTAATCCATGTCAGAGTTCGGTGGGTTATAGAAACATGAAAATACCCAGCATGCTTCCTCCGAAAGCGGCGTATGGCTGCCTAAATGGCGGGGTAAAAAACGGTCATACACTTAAAATTCCACTAGTGCAAAAAACACGAGTGTACATGGGAGTTTCAGCCCACGAATGCAGAAGAAGAAGAAGAATACCTCCCAAAGTCTGAAAAAGTCTGTCTTAGTAAGTAGGAAGTCTTACATAGAAGGTAAATTTACAAAGGTTATGAACAGAAAATCTTAAAAAGGAGGACGTCTTTCATTGGGGGGATCATACAAGCGTGGTTCCACTTTTCTTCTTCTTCTTCGTTCATGGGCTGAACCTCTCATGTTTTAGCACGAGTGGGTTTTTACGTATATGACCGTTTTTACCCCGCCATTCAGGCAGCCATACCCCGCTTTGGGGAGAAGTTCCACTGTATGAAACTCGGAGTTTCTGTGCCTGCAGACGGTGTTATTGGTGGTCACAGATAACATAAGCAAGATCTAGATGTGGGGGGGTCCTGATTTGGCCTATTATGGTCCGCTGGACCCGAAAAGCAACAGCTAACTTACTAACTATCTAGATGTGGAACTTTTTAACACGTGTACGGGAACGTGTATGGGTAACGCCATCAAATCTAATTTTTACGTCACGCGTTTGCCAAGATCTGCAGTCTTGGTGGGAGTAAAACGACGTATGATTTTGAACATGGAGAAAAAAAAGGGAGTCACGGGTGACGCAATAACAATATCTAGATCAGCACTTTTCAGGACTTGTACGGGAACGTGTACGGGTAACGTCATCAAATCTAGATTTTACGTCACGCGTTTGCCAAAATCTGCAGTCTTGGTGGGAGCAAAACAACGTATGCATTTGGAACATTGGAGAAAACAGTGAGTCACGGGTGACGCAATATTTACACATACACGTACAGGTCTTTGCTACTTGTTCAACCATCTAGAACACTGTATTTCTACATGTACGCATACAGGTCTTTGCTACACGTTCGATCATCTAGAACACTGTAATATCTACACATACGCGTACAGGTCTTTGCTACACGTTCGATCATCTAGAACACTGTAATAACAAATGTTGGGTGTGATGTGTGCAGGAGGACCTGATAGATTTCTGTGTGACGGCCGATCAGCTGATCACTCTGTGGACCGACAGCAATGGTGAGACCATCGCCAGGGCAGCACTGCTTACAGAGTGAGTTGCAAAGTCAAACATCATGTCTTCACAATTTCATTGCGCATGGCTGAGAAAATTGAGATTGTTCCATTCATAGTCTGCTTTTTGTAGAATTACCTACCACAGGGTTATTTGCCTCTGTCTCTATGGGTGTGAGTGTCCTGATACCTCAAGTTCTATTCAGATTTCTGCTAAGATGCAAAAATAGAAATGTTCTGAGGATTTTTGGTTGATAGTCTTTTCAGGGTTGCATAAAAGCTATGGGTGTGTGTTGTATTGCGGCATGGAAATAAGTTTGTTTAGCAATTTAGAGAAGAAGACATCATTTGATGTGAGTCGTTTTTTCATATCTTAACCCCTTGAAAAGGATATACCTAGTCAAAAAAATACAATGAAAAACCATAACATACAACCCTGACCCTAGCCCCAAACTGAGAAAGTTGTCGCCAGGGGAGGCAGTTGTCTTGCTGCAATTCGAAGGGTATACAGCGGTTGTTTTGCTTTTCAGAGTATTGATTTTTTTATGACGGCAAAGTATGTTCCTGATAGGTATTATAGCAGTCAAGGGGTTAAAATTCCTTTGCTGTGTAGTTCAATAAAACAATGGCACCCCCCTCTGTATGCAACAAGCTAACTTAATAATAAGAATAATGATAATAATACATAAAAATGTTTAGACATATCCAGGGTTAATCCCTGCTCAGAGCGCTGTACAATCATTTAGGAATAACGCATACACAAAGCATAACATTGTTTACAGTGAACTCATACTTCCTCCTCTGTTGAAACTGACAGGTGTGACCCAACAGGGGAGTGGAGAGAGCTGTTGCTGGAGCCAGCCGACACCAGTGAGCCGGTGATTCCTGCCAACAGGGACCCCAGGGATTTCTTCCTGGACCGCATCTTCCGACCGTACCAGTTCTCACATCAAAATATCATCCGCGCTCTCAGTGTGAGTAAGCTTGGACAATTATTTGGGATTTCGGCTGGGGTAGAGTTCAGACCAAACCAGTTCTCACACCAAAACATCATCCGCGCACTTAGTGTGAGTAAGCTTGGACAAATATTTGTGTTGAGTAAATTAAGTTAACATTGTCAAGAAATTATGCAGGAGTATACAGCTAAACAATTATTTCAATGATTGTAAAAGTAAACATACTTTTTTTTGTTTTGGTGATCATAACTTTAACAGCTGTCAGTGTTGTCAATAGATGATTTTCGGAAATAACTCTGTCGAGTTTGTATGGGTTGTGCAAGAGTGAATACCCTTGCCTTTTCTCAGACAAACAAATTCACACGTGCCTCTGTCCACGTGTTTCCAACACACACATTGCTAGTGATTGGCCCGTTCAATGTTTGTCCGAGGAAAAGCAAGGGTATTCACTCTTTCACAACCTATACGAACCCGTCAGAGTTATTTTCAGAATCCATCTTTTGTGTTGACAGGTGTATCGCCGGAGTCACGACACCACTCAGAACACAGACGCCTTGCTCATGTCCATCAACCTGCGAGAGGAGGTCATCAACGCTGTCAGTCTGGAGGTCAGTTTGCCTGGTATTTGTGTGACTATTAGCATCTGAGCATTTGTTTGTCTTGTTTCACACTGAACTGAGTCAAAATCTAAGTTTGGTACCAAGTTTGTCTTGTTTCACACTGAACTGAGTCAACATCTAAGTTTGGTACCAAGTTTGTCTTGTTTCACACTGAACTGAGTCAACATCTAAGTTTGGTACCAAGTTTGTCTTGTTTCACACTGAACTGAGTCAACATCTAAGGTTGGTACCAAGTTTGTCTTGTTTCACACTGAACTGAGTCAACATCTAAGTTTGGTACCAAGTTTGTCTTGTTTCACACTGAACTGAGTCAAAATCTAAGTTTGGTACCAAGTTTGTCTTGTTTCACACTGAACTGAGTCAACATCTAAGTTTGGTACCAAGTTTGTCTTGTTTCACACTGAACTGAGTCAACATCTAAGTTTGGTACCAAGTTTGTCTTGTTTCACACTGAACTGAGTCAACATCTAAGTTTGGTACCAAGTTTGTCTTGTTTCACACTGAACTGAGTCAACATCTAAGTTTGGTACCAAGTTTGTCTTGTTTCACACTGAACTGAGTCAACATCTAAGGTTGGTACCAAGTTTGTCTTGTTTCACACTGAACTGAGTCAACATCTAAGTTTGGTACCAAGTTTGTCTTGTTTCACACTGAACTGAGTCAACATCTAAGTTTGGTACCAAGTTTGTCTTGTTTCACACTGAACTGAGTCAACATCTAAGTTTGGTACCAAGTTTGTCTTGTTTCACACTGAACTGAGTCAACATCTAAGTTTGCTCCCATGGGGTCGCCTTCACGCGGCGAGAGTGTTTCCACAGAGCTACCCCACCCCTTTACTTCTCTTCTTTTGTCTTATTTCTGCCTTACCAGTCCTTTCACCTATATTTCCTTCCAAGAAAACTCTCCCTACTATTCCCTGCAGTTTTCCAATTCTTTTCTTGTTGTCTTATTTCTACCTGACTGGATCCATCACCTTTATTTCACTTACCAAAAGTCTTCTTTTCCACATCCTTATTTCTCTGCCCCCCGCATGTCGTAAGAGGCGACTAACGGATTCTGTTTCTCCTTTTACCCTTGTTGAGTGGTTCTTGTATAGAATATAGTCAATGTTTGTAAAGATTTTAGTCAAGCAGTATGTAAGAAATGTTTAGTCCTTTGTACTGGAAACTTGCATTCTCCCAGTAAGGTCATATATTGTACTACGTTGCAAGCCCCTGGAGCAATTTTTTGATTAGTGCTTTTGTGAACAAGAAACACTTAACAAGTGGCTCTATCCCATCTCCCCCCTTTCCCCTATCCCATCTCCCCCCTTTCCCTCGTCGCGATATAACCTTCGTGGTTGAAAACGACGTTAAACACCAAATAAAGAAAGAAACATCTAAGTTTGGTCCCAAGTTTGTCTTGTTTCACACTGAACTGAGTCAACATCTAAGTTTGGTACCAAGTTTGTCTTGTTTCACACTGAACTGAGTCAACATCTAAGTTTGGTACCAAGTTTGTCTTGTTTCACACTGAACTGAGTCAACATCTAAGGTTGGTACCAAGTTTGTCTTGTTTCACACTGAACTGAGTCAACATCTAAGTTTGGTACCAAGTTTGTCTTGTTTCACACTGAACTGAGTCAACATCTAAGTTTGGTACCAAGTTTGTCTTGTTTCACACTGAACTGAGTCAACATCTAAGTTTGGTACCAAGTGGTGTTGGTTGCACACACACAGTCACAGCATTGTTTATATCTTTTTATAAAATACAGTTTTGTTCCCTGGATCAGAGGACAATAGGTCAGTTGGACCAGGATTGAAAATATTGTGGCAGATTTGATTAAAACCGGGGGCTGCCAGGGGATTGTGCAGGATGTTTCTTATTTACTCGTGATGTTGTTTGACCTCGCGTTGTGTTTTGTTTTGAGTGTAAGAATATTTCCCGTTTCCCTCTCTTATCCCCGATGCAGTAGACACTAGTTTTCAACTCTCATACGGCCAACGGCCTCTCTCTTGCAACGAATGTAGCCCACACCGTGGTTGTACAGTTTAAAACATCATTTTTATTCTACAAGTGCATGAAATCAAAACATCGTCACTTTCACGCAGACTCGTCACTTCACAACTATTTCTGTCGTGTCTCAGTACTGTCGCTGACTGTCGTTTAAACAAGGGGGGTGATTATCAGGTTCCCGATTGACAAGGAACTTATTCAGACTTAAAGTCTTTATAACAGAACTCCCGATTAACAAGGAGCTATTTAGTGCATGAGATACTATCACTATCAGATTCCCGATTGGCAAGGAATTTATACAAACGTTATAACAAAACTCCCGATTGACAAGGAGCTATTTAGTGCATGAGATGCTATCAGATTCCCGATTGGCAAGGAATTTATACAAGCGTTATAACAAAACTCCCGATTGACAAGGAGCTATTTAGTGTAGACTGCAAGGTCCTTAGTTCACAAAGAATGATTAAACAACAGATCTAAGCAATAAAATCCTTACGGTTAGTAATGAAGGCCGGCTTCCGTTTAACAAGAAGTCGGCTTAAGGTCTCTTTTTCCTGGTTAGCAAAGAATTTGATTAAGTAAGACTTCCGATTAACAAGAAGTTGGTTTATAAATTACTGACTCCCGATTAACAAAGAGTTTGAAGTTAAGATTAGGTGACTCCCGATTAACAAAGAGTGCCGCGCACTTGAAATCCAAAACATTATATAGACCTCAAATCTTTGGACTATTTCGCATAATCATGCGCTACAGTGAACTCTGACCCTGAATCACTAACTTCCGGCAAATAATCCGGTTCTTCTTCAATTTATACTACTCTATTTTCCGCTAACCGTCGTTAAACAAGCATGTCCGTAAGCGACTATTATCCTAAAGAAACTTATCATTTTATCAAACAACTCCCGCACATCGATACTAACAGATTAGCAGCTGGTCGTCTGCAACAAAATCACGTCTGCTGGAAGCGTCAGTGCTAAGACGTTCCAAAAACTAGCATCGTGCGTCGTAAATTACGTCACATAAAAGATGGCGTCAAGTGCATGCGTACCAATGAAGTCACTCAAACACGCGCACGCACACTGAATATTATTACGTGGGCTGCAAGGCTATTCCCTCACAATATGTATAGGTTCCAATGCCATGGCTACAGTATAACGTAGCAAGTTTTGCTTCATTATGGATGTACCGTCAAGTGAATGTAGTATCCTGTTTTCAGATCCGTAACTGTGCATCAGAGTACGAGATGAGCGAAGACGAGTTTTACCAGCTGCAGCAGGAACAGTGGGGACGCTTCTACTCCTGCTGTTGTCAGTACCGTGAGGTCAGTTCTCTCCCTTTGCCATTTTTGTTCTTCTTTCCTGTTTCTTCACATGCAAGGAACACAGATTGATTAGTAGAATTTAGATATTGCATGCAGAGAGAGAGTTCAAAGTGTTCTGTCTCTGTGACATGTAGCTTTCTGTGCTGTCTTTGTTGTAAATGCTACTTACACTTACAAAAATTATATAATATGTTTCATTGCTAGGCTGTTGTGTAAATGGATTCAGGACCAAGATGTGCTGCTCCTAACTGCATTTCTCATGCTCTGCATTTTTACAGATAGGTGGCTGTTTTTCATCACACACAATATTGGTACAGTGCTGCTGTTTATGAGACTGTCTACTGTTGGTGGGTTTCCATTATTTACCTGTGTGTTTTGTGCAGGTGGGCGCCAAGCTGCAAGGTGTGTTCACGGACAGCGTGACCGGCCTGGTGTGTCTGATTCGCAAAGCGGCGCTCACCTACCTGAGGCCCTGTGATGCGCTTGAGCGACTCTACCTGTGTTACCAGGAGAAGCTGACCCCCAAAGATCTGTCTGACATCGGTTTTGACACGGAAGGTAAGGAGTTAGGGGGGCAGTTCTAACTACAATACAGTGGTACCTGCCTTGAATGGACACATGTGGGCGGGGGGCAGTTCTAACTACAATACAGTGGTACCCACCTTGAATGGACATGTGGGCGGGGGGCAGTTCTAACTACAATACACTGGTACCCACCTTGAATGGACATGTGGGCGGGGGGCAGTTCTAACTACAATACAGTGGTACCCACCTTGAATGGACACATGTGGGCGGGGGGCAGTTCTAACTACAATACAGTGGTACCCACCTTGAATGGACATGTGGGCGGGGGGCAGTTCTAACTACAGTACAGTGATACCCACCTTGAATGGACACATGTGGGCGGGGGGCAGTTCTAACTACAGCACAGTGGTACCCACCTTGAATGGACACATGTGGGCGGGGGGCAGTTCTAACTACAATACAGTGGTACCCACCTTGAATGGACACATGTGGGCGGGGGGCAGTTCTAACTACAGTACAGTGGTACCCACCTTGAATGGACACATGTGGGCGGGGGGCAGTTCTAACTACAGTACAGTGGTACCCACCTTGAATGGACACATGTGGGCGGGGGAAATGGCTCAGTCGGTAACGTCGCTGGCTTCAAAAACAAGTTGTCGCTATCGGTGCGTACGGGGATGTAGCTCAGTCGGTAGCGCGCTGGATTTGTATCCAGTTGGCCGCTGTCAGCGTGAGTTCGTCCCCACGTTCGGCGAGAGATTTATTTCTCAGAGTCAACTTTGTGTGCAGACTCTCCTCGGTGTCCGAACACCCCCATGTGTACACGCAAGCACAAGACCAAGTGCGCACGAAAAAGATCCTGTAATCCAGGTCAGAGTTCGGTGGGTTATAGAAACACGAAAATGCCCAGCATGCTTCCTCCGAAAACGGCGTATGGCTGCCTAAATGGCGGGGGTAAAAAACGGTCATACACGTAAAATTCCACTCGTGCAAAAAACACGAGTGTACGTGGGAGTTTCAGCCCATGAACGCAGAAGAAGAAGAAAAAGCTATCGGTGCGGGTTCGATCCCCATGTTCGGCGAGGTTTTTATTTCCCCGAGTCAACTTTAATGCAGACTTTCTCCATATGCTGGCATGCGCACGATAAAGAACCCAAGTTCACAGCCAAAGTCTGAGAGCTTGGAAACAGGAATACATGCATGCAGGAAAAAAAGAAAAAAATGGGTAGCACCGTGCTTTATCACAGCTCACTTTCCCCAGTCCGAATTTTCATGAGGGTAACCTCACAGGACTATATGAAATCTTATCTTTATCCTAATGTGGGGCCAACCAAGAGTGTTGCTACATTGTGGGTGGCCTTTCATAGCACACTTTGGTCAAGACAATGGACAGAGGGACAACATAAGTGTGTTACTACATTGTGGGTGGCCTTTCATAACACACTTTGGTCAAGACAATGGACAGAGGGACAACATAAGTTGTCTGTTCGTGAGAGGTGTCCTCTTATGGGAGGAGTCTGACATTGCAGGTACAATGGAACCTGTCCTGGCAACTGCCTCTTGATAACGCCCACCTGCCCATTACAACTACTCCAAAGGATCCCCGACAAGATCCCTTCCTTTAAAATTCACCTTTCCATAACGGCCACCTGTTAAAAACAATCACTTTTGGTTTGTCTCTTGCGCGGTCGTTCAGGTGTCAGTGTTGATCTCTTACAGAGCTTCCAACAGCTACGCTTTCAGCGTATCATGCTACGCTTTAAGATAAATGGCTATGCTGTTTTGCCAAACTTAAAATTGCTTTGCTAAAAGTAAAACAAACAATCACAAGAATGCAACAGTTAGCTCTTTCTTGTGAGTTCCAGTACTCTCTCCGTGAAGCGGTCAGTGTATGGGGCATAAGGCACTGCAGAAACACTCTGTTGGTCATTATGTTTCTGTTTTTGCTGGAACTAAGCATAAATGTGGATGTACGGATAATATTTAAACAATACTAGACTTAAGCACGCTGAAAACTCAAAAAAATCTAAATTGCTAAACTTGAGGCTTGACAAGGCTTTGCAGATCTAGTCTTTTCTGTGTGCAGGTGTGTCCCCATGGTCTGTGTGTGAGGACGTCCACAAAATCTGTGAAATCTTGCGGCTGATCAACTCGGAGATTCCAGAAGACGTGGCTGACCAGTTTGTGCTGGATCTGGAGATGATGGAGTCGCCCAAGGTCCTGGCCGAGAGACTTGTGGACAATTTCTTCTTTGGGGATGTGTAAGTTGCCTTGGGCTTGTTACATTGGAACCCCCTTTAAAGATCTAAAAAAATCTGAGAAAATTAGGTATTAAAAAGGAGGAAGTCTTAAAATGGGGGTACATTTGCAGATGTGTTGTTTGGTGAGAATGTGTCAGTTTTAGGAGTGCTTGTGGCTCGGTCTGAAACCAGAATTACAGTGAGTTTACTAGCATTCTGGCAGGTGCACGTCAGAAGAAATAAAAGGTTATTGAAGGAAGAATAAAGATAGACCCATTGTATTTAAGGCCTTGACAAATGTATGGCAGAGTTTCCAAACCCCACATGCCCTAGTGTTGTTCTGAGGCCTTGGTCTTCAGTCACTGATACATACTTCTGTTATCTGAGGCATTGTTCTGACCTCTGGCCAGTGAACTGTCCAATAGTTTAGACATGTAGGAGGTCTGTCCCTACTAAACGGACAAAGTCAGAGCATATCAATGTCGTCACAGAATTTTGGCTCGTTCTCAACAGAAGGCCTAAACTGATTATTTTTATTATAAAATAGTGTTTTAGAAAGATAAAAGAATGTTAAATTATGAATAGTCCATTGTATTTGAGAGAATATTTCTCATGGAGAATGATTTACTTTGTCTAAAGCACAAAAACATCAAAATCGCCAAGAATCGAATTACACCATAATTCCAGGACGACGACGCTGTGGACCTATACTTGGTTTCAATCCATGTCCAGCTGATCTATTGTCCTCTGAGTCTGGGAACCACACTGTGCACTGTTTGCATCTGTATTGCAGGGACACACTTTCAGAGACCGGGTCACAGCTAGACGTTCGCCTGCAGCATGTGCGCCACCTGTCCACCTGTCTGGACCTGCTGGCAAACCTGCTTGACCTCCAGGACACGGCAGCCCAAGCCTCCCTGATGGAGGATTCAGGTGTGTGTGTGTGTGTGTGTGTGTGTGTGTGTGCCGGCTGACCAACATGCTTCAGGATGTTAAAAGTACCCTGTTCTCTCATCCCTGCAATTTTGTATCAGTTTACTTAGAACTCTGAGCTGTTTGTGTTTGCATGTGTGTGTGTGTGTACCTGTTGGCACACCTGCTTGATCTCCAAGGCAAGGAAAAAGCCTCCATGATGGATGACTCAGGTAGAACACTTGTGTTTGAGTGTGTGTGTGTGTGTGTGTGTATGTGTGTGTGTGTGTGTGTGTGTGTGTGTGTGCACGTGTGTGTGTGTATATCTGTTGGCACACCTGTTTGACCTACAGGATACAGAAGAAGAAGCCTCCATAATGGACGACTCGGGCATACCTGTGAGTGTGTGCGTGCGTTCTTGAGTGTGTGTGTGTGTGGATCTGCTGACCAACATGCTTCAAGATGGTAATAGTACCCTGTTCTCTCATCCCTGCAATTTTGTGTGTCACTTTATTAGGAACTCATAGGTACCAAAAGCTAAAGCACGAAAGAGAAGGAATTGCAAAGAAAAACAGCAAGGATATCTGCTGCATTGACAGCACAGATGAAGAAATTTTGTGAAGGTTGTTCTGCCTGTCTGTCTAGTGTTATTCTGTAACTGTCAAGATTTGTCAAACTTACAGTTACAGCGTTGGAACTAATGAAATAATCTCTGCTTCTTCACTTTCCAGCGGCAGACGCAGAACAGCAGTTATCGTGCAGCCACTTGTTCACCAGCTCTGAGGCGTCGTCTGTCTTGTGTCGCGCCTTTGAGCAGATGTGTCACACCCGACTGAGCTTCCTGCGTGACCTTGTCATTATGCAGGTCATGACCTTGAGACTGGGGCAAAGGGTAAGGGAACAAGTTAGATTTATGAAGAAAAAAAATCAGTTTGTTTGAGGACTCTGGCCATCTCCTAGCCAGAGAGTGGATCAAAAAACATACTTAGATAAGTTGCTTTCATTTATTTAATTTGCTTCATTATTATTTGGTTGTCTTTCCACTATAAAGACCTATGGGATGATGTACTTGTGAATGTCTTGTTTAGTTAAAAATTAAACATTCCAGTAATTAACCTTTCTTGTTTTGTTTTGCTATTATTTTGTTTTTGTGTTTTGTTTTTAATTTAGTACTCTTTTGAAGCATATTCAAGTTCAGTGTGGTGATGTCACTCTGCTATAATACAGTGAATACGCTATCTTACTAGTCCTTCCTGTGGTTCAGTGTGGTGATGTCACTCTGCTATAATCCAGTGAATACGCTATCTTACTAGTCCTTCCTGTGGAACAGTGTGGTGATGTCACTCTGCTATAATCCAGTGAATACGCTATCTTACTAGTCCATCCTGTGGAACAGTGTGGTGATGTCACTCTGCTATAATACAGTGAATACGATATCTTACTAGTCCTTCCTGTGGTTCAGTGTGGTGATGTCGCTCTGCTATAATCCAGTGAATACGCTATCTTACAAGTCCTTCTTGTGGAACAGTGTGGTGATGTCACTCTGCTATAATCCAGTGAATACGCTATCTTACATCTTACTAGTCCTTCTTGTGGAACAGTGTGGTGATGTCACTCTGCTATAATCCAGTGAATACGCTATCTTACTAGTCCTTGTGGAACAGTGTGGTGATGTCACTCTGCTATAATCCAGTGAATATGCTATCTTACAAGTCCTTCTTGTGGAACAGTGTGGTGATGTCACTCTGCTATAATCCAGTGAATACGCTATCTTACAAGTCCTTCTTGTGGAACAGTGTGGTGATGTCACTCTGCTATAATCCAGTGAATACGCTATCTTACTAGTCCTTCCTGTGGAACAGTGTGGTGATGTCACTCTGCTATAATCCAGTGAATACGCTATCTTACAAGTCCTTCTTGTGGAACAGTGTGGTGATGTCACTCTGCTATAATCCAGTGAATACGCTATCTTACAAGTCCTTCTTGTGGAACAGTGTGGTGATGTCACTCTGCTATAATCCAGTGAACACGCTATCTTACAAGTCCTTCTTGTGGAACAGTGTGGTGATGTCACGCTGCTATAATCCAGTGAATACGCTATCTTACTAGTCCTTCTTGTGGAACAGTGTGGTGATGTCACTCTGCTATAATCCAGTGAATACGCTATCTTACTAGTCCTTCTTGTGGAACAGTGTGGTGATGTCACTCTGCTATAATCCAGTGAATACGCTATCTTACTAGTCCTTCTTGTGGAACAGTGTGGTGATGTCACTCTGCTATAATCCAGTGAATACGCTATCTTACAAGTCCTTCTTGTGGAACAGTTGGGCTCACCATCTCAGATCTGGCCAGGCTTTTTCCCTCCACTTGGACACACACCAAGAATCAACGGACTGATCCCCGACGGGCGCGGTGACGCGGTGGTAAGACGTCGGCCTCCTAATCGGGAGGTCGTGAGTTCGAATCCCGGTCGCTGCCGCCTGGTGGGTTAAGTGTGGAGATTTTTCCGTTCTCCCAGGTCAACTTATGTGCAGACCTGCTAGTGACTTAACCCCCTTCGTGTGTACACGCAAGCACAAGACCAAGTGCGCACAGAAAAGATCCTGTAATCCATGTCAGAGTTCGGTGGGTTATAGACACACGAAAATACCCAGCATGCTTCCTCCGAAAGTGGCGTATGGCTGCCTAAATGGCGGGGTAAAAACGGTCATACACGTAAAATTCCACTCGTGCAAAAACACGAGTGTACGAGGGAGTTTCAGCCCACGAACGCAGAAGAAGAACGGACTGACCGACTGTTTTGCTTTTTTTTTTACAAATGCAATTAAATTACATATTCCTACTCCGAATCACATGTAGCATTGACACAATCGGAGATGCTAGGTTCTGAAAAGGCTAACCGTCTAAGGGAAGCAACCCCAACCACAAAAAGTGTAAACGTAGCCATGGTAATGACCATACACCCGGGGAGTTACCTCCCATCGTGCATGCCATGTCACTACTGCTACTGAACACGTGGTTCATATCATTCGACCTTACAGCTTTCGAGGGAGCAGGTTGTTGATTTTTGGGCTCCCCTGTGGCTGCGCTGTTTGGTGTTGTTTTGACACCCACCGGCCACGTTACCGTCTATCTTGCCTCCTGCTTCGTAGTTGGTGAGCTCTTTCCATTTTGGTCATTATTTTGACAGGAAATTTGTTGTAGTTGCTGATTTTCGTCCGTTTTTGGACCTGTGATATTTCAGTGACTACTGTTGGCCGCCATTTTTGTTGTCAGCATGAGTTGACAGATTTTTGTGGCTAGGCCGATGTATTTTGGAGGTAAACGTAATTTTACCTTCTTACTTGCTTGCTGCTTTGTTTAGTTGGTAAGCTTGTTCCTTCTTGTCTTTGGTTTGACAGGAATTTATCTATAGTTGCTGACTTTTTGTCCGTTTGGACTCCTAAATGCGTTTCAGTAACTTATCTTGTGGCCGCCACTTTCGGTTGCTCAGCTTTCCTGACAGCTTATTTATGTGGCTAGGCCTATGTTATGGTGAGGTTCTCCTTACTTTACCTGCGTTTTTGCCTTCTGCTTTGTTAGTTGGTAAGCCATTTCATATTTCGTCATTACTTTGACAGGAATTTTTGTTATTGCTTAATTTTCGTCCGTTTTGGACTTCTAAATTTTGTCCAGTAACTTATCGCTTGGCCGCCATTTTGTGTATCAGCTTTGCTGACAGTGGTTTACTTGGCTAGGCTTTAGCAGGTATCTACCAGTCCGTAGGACTGGTCGTGGTTTCGGATTTAACATGTTTGTTATGTTTTGTTCGTTACTCTTTCTGCCTCGAACAAACACTTTGTGGGGCAGTCATATACTGTTGTACGTCCTGTTTCTTCTCCTCGCCTTCTCTGCCGTTAGCAGATCAGGTGTTGCAGGTGTCTGCTTTATCTTTGTGAAGAAATTTTCGCGTTCCAAGCCTGCGTCTTCCGTTGGTCCCGCTGTCTGTGGGCGACGTCACCTTGTTGGCTTCTTTGACGCTTCCGGCCGAGACGTTGTCTAGGGCGGATGTTTTGCTTCTTCGTCTTCTACCGCTGTGGTTGGCGATTCAAGTAAGTCGAGCTGGTCCACAGGCCCTCGTGAGGCCGTCGGACAGTCCCTGCTGGGACACAGCTCTTTTCGGCGGGT
The DNA here is from genome assembly GCF_037325665.1 of Littorina saxatilis. NCBI lineage: Eukaryota > Metazoa > Mollusca > Gastropoda > Littorinimorpha > Littorinidae > Littorina > Littorina saxatilis. Next base: position 48,526,803 of record NC_090251.1, read on the forward strand.
TCACGACCCGCAAACCCCTGTTCAGTCGCACCCTGGCTTCACTGAAGACCATTGTGTGGCTGAGCAATGGCGGCAGTTGGTTCCGGCTACTTCTCCGACGTACGCACCCGCTGGGGTCGTTTCCGGAGTTGTCTAGCCGTTTCCGACTGCTGCGCTTCCGGCACTCGCCGGAAGCATAGGTCCCCCGATGTACGCACCCGCTGTGGTCGTTTCCGGGGTTGACCAGGTCCCCCGATGTGCGCACCCGCTGTGGTCGTTTCCGGGGTTGACCGGACGTTGCCCCCCGGGCATTCGTCCTCTGTTCAGTCGCACCCTGGTTTCCTCGAAGACCATTGTGTGGCGGAGCAGTGGCGGTAGCCGCTTCCGGCACTCGCTGGAAGCATAGGTCCTCTGACGTACGCACCCGCTGTGGTCGTTTCCGGGGTTGACCGGACGTTGCCCCCCGGGCATTCGTCCTCTGTTCAGTCACACCCTGGCTTCCTCGAAGACCATTGTGTGGCGGAGCAATGGCGGTAGCCGTTTCTGGCGCTGCGCTTCCGGCACTCGCTGGAAGCATAGGTCCTCTGACGTACGCACCCGCTGTGGTCGTTTCCGGGGTTGACCGGACGTTGCCTTTAGGGCATTCGGGCTTCCGGCCTCCGTCCTCGCATTCGGCGCTTCCGCTTTTCGCGGTCTCGTCTGGTGCTTTCCGGCTCCACCCGGATTTACTGCTCCTTTCGCTTCCACTTCCTCCCGGATGTCGGTAGCTGAGGAGCAACGCCAGCCCTTCGGGCAGGTGGTGTCTCAGCTCTGGCCGATGTAGTCAGCGTTTCAACCTTCGGTTGTCGCGTCGACTGCCGTTCCGGTGCCTGCGGCTGCAGACTTGCCGTCTTCTCTCTCTTAGCCTGGTCGAGGCATGAGTTAGGACGACGTCGGGGGGGACGGATTTCCGGTTTTCCGGTTATGCCGTTTCACCGGCCTTCCACCAGTACGTGGACTTCGGTTTTTTCGCCGGTTGTGTCGGACATTCAGTCTGTCGTCAGCGATTCCACACGTGCTGGTTATTGGGAAAAAGGCTTAACGTTGTCCTCTAAGCTGCGGCAGAGGTCACGTCGAAGGTTTTCCCGGGCGGGGCTTCGGCCTCCTACACTTCCTGTCTGGAAGCATAGGTTCTCCATCACAAGCGCACGTAGTGGCTTGTCTGGGGTTGATCGAGGACTGGCCTACGGGCGTTCGGGTTCCGGCCCCAGTCCTCTTCTGGTCTGTCTCACTCTTGTTCCGTCGTGGGCATTTGTGTTTCACCAGTGCGGCAGCCGTTGTCGGCGTGGTGTTTCCGGTTTTACTGGAAGCATAAGTCCTCCATTTCAAGTACACGTTGCGGTTTTGACTGGAGTTGACAGAGGACTGGCCTACGGGCGTTCGGGCTTCCGGCCTCAGTCTACTCTATGCATCTTTCGCTTCCGTTTTTTGCGGTTTTGTCTGCTGCATTTCCGGCTCTGTTCGGATACACTTCTCCTCTTCCTGACACTCCTTCGGAGGTCGGTGGGTGAGGAACAGCGGCTGGCCTACGGGCATTTAGGCTTTTAGCCTCAGCCGGGGCAGTCTTCACTTTACCTGTTGGGTGTTGCGTTTACTGCCTAGTCAGTTCGGGTGGCCCTGGACGTTTCCCCTATTCACGACCGTCAGTAGGGGGATAAGTCAGGTCTTTTTCCGGTTGGATGGTTTTCCGGTTTCCGGTCATCTCATTCATCAGTTTACCACCAGCAACTGTGACTTCGGTTTGCGTTCGTAGCTGAGCTATTCTGTTCTCAGTCTTTAGTCAGCAATCGAACACGTTCTGGATTTCCGTCGCAGCTCAAGCTTCGGCTCAGGATTTCCCTTGGGTGCATCGACATTGGTGGCTTCCTTGTTGGTTGACTTTGTTGTCGATGTCGGACTTCCGTTCCGTGAAGATAGGATGTTTTTCTACTTCCGGTTCCTTAGTCACCTTTTGTAGGTACCACGGTTTGCAGGTTTTGGCTAGGCCATCTCCTCCCGAAGGTGGTATCTCTAGTGTTTTGGTTCTGCCGCTGTTTCTACTATGGTTCAGTTCCGGAACATGCTCAGCCTTGGCTGGCTTCGGCTACACGGGCTTCACCTTTTGTTCCTTCTTGCTTATTCAGCCTTTGGAACTTGCCTCCTTTCTCTACTCTGTTGGCCAGCCCTTGCTAGGGTGAGCATGGAGCAGATGAGGCTGCCCTTCCTTCTCTACGCTCGTACGGCGGGTGTCGGAGGGACTCGTTTCTTTCGCATTCTCAGTTCCCTGAACAGTCAAAGAGAGTCGCTTAAACTTTGCCTGCAGTAGAGATTCAGTCGAGTAGAGATCACCAGGTCTCTGACTGCTTTACAAAGGTTGAAGGAAGGTAGGGCTAGCATACTCAGAAACATGCTTAGCAGAAGCATGCTCATTCCTCTGGTTAAGCTAAGCTGGCAGCCAATAGGCAGCCTTGGCCGGGCAACAGCCATTCCACGTTGCGGCGATGGTGGTTGTTGCCTTCCCGTTTCTTGTGGCTTGTGGGGTTCTCTGGCTTCAGGTTACCCCTGTTTGGCCACAAACGTTCGGACTTTGGTCCTTGTTGTCTTTCATCGAGTCGGACTCTGTCTTTCTCTAGTGATCAGACGCGTTCTGGTGTTTCGTCCAAACTTAAGGTTCACTTGAGTTGGCCTCGGAAGTAACATTCAGGTTTTCCTGAGGGGGCATTGTCTTGGACAATGGATGTTTGAGGAGTAGTTCTTTGTGGCTTTCCTCCTCTCTCTCAGGTTTTGGCTACTCTTCTCCTTCGGGCAGAGGTTTAGTTAAGGTTCGGTTCCTGTGACTTCAGTCTTGGGCCTTTCCTCTCTTCTTCCTCATCTTAGTATGAGGCGAGTCCGGATGACGTCCGTTGGGTCGGGTTTCCTTACAGTCGCCCGGCTACAAAAGGCAACTTTGTCTAGGGCGGTTGTCCGTTTTTCTCCGCGTTGGACTCTGTCTTCAGACAGGGACAGACGCGCTCTGGGTTTCTGGCCAAACTCAGGTAGGCTCTTGATTTGGCTAGGAAGTTAACTGCCTGTTTTTTCCCTGAGAACTCTGGTTTCGGGAGTCTTATGGCTGGCTGGCTTCACGGTTTACGTTTACCAGTCTTGGTTTTCTGCTTTCGGTTTTTGATTCACTCTCGATTACCTTCAAGCAGACTGTTTTGGGAACATTCTGGCTTTTAGCCATTTTGTTTATGGTTGCCAGTCACATCGGTTTTGACCACCGTGGGTCCTCACTTCCGGTAGCTTACGCACAGTCGTAAGTGGCTGCTGTCGGGTGCTACCTCTCTCCCTGCGTTCGCAGGGACTGGTAGGGGATAACTGGCGACCTTCTATTTGTGAGTTTTCTCTTCGAGGTGGACTCTGGTACTTAGTGCTTGGATGTCTCTCTCTCGCTCTTTCGTGGGGATTGGTCACTCTTATTTTGAGCTGACTTCTTTCTCACAAGCCTTTTGGGCTTTACTACATCCCAAGGTTTGCAGACTTTGGCATGGTTGTCTTAAGGTCACCGCGGGGGTTCGTCCTTCTCAGTTGAGGGGACAACCTTACGCACGGATCTTCTCAGGACATTAGCATTTCCTTCCAATAAAAGGGGGGGGGGGGAAGCTTGTCTTTCCCTTGGCTCGCCAGGGTTATTAATCCAAGGCTTGGGTCTATTCCTGTGCTGTTTTTTACGGCTAGGAGATTGGAAGAAGTGCTGAGCACAGCTTTCTGGATCTCTGAGGTTGTCTCTTTCGCTTTGCCTGAGATACTTCTCGGCTGTCAATCAGGACTTTCCTTGGTTCCCTCACTGCCTGTTGGCAGTGGGCCAGCCCTGGCAAGGGCTTTTGAGTGGGTTAGATTTTCTTTCCCACTGGGACCGCCCTGATTCTTTGGCAGCGGTCCAGGTTTTTGGCAAGGTTTTTTGAGTGAGTTAGATTTTTCTTTCCCACCGCCTTGTTGTTGTAATCTGCTACATGTGATTCGGAGTAGGAATATGTAATTTAATCGAAAATTTTATTGTAAATTTTCATTTAATAAATATACCTACCCGAATCACATAGTATATTCCCTCCCGCCAACCCCGCTTTTGATTTGGAGAATTTATTCTTTAGGTCGAATGATATGAACCACGTGTTCAGTAGCAGTAGTGACATGGCATGCACGATGGGAGGTAACTCCCCGGGTGTATGGTCATTACCATGGCTACGTTTACACTTTTTGTGGTTGGGGTTGCTTCCCTTAGACGGTTAGCCTTTTCAGAACCTAGCATCTCCGATTGTGTCAATGCTACATGTGATTCGGGTAGGTATATTTATTAAATGAAAATTTACAATAAAATTTTCGATTAAAAAGAAAGTCTAGGGTCGGCGGGAAAAAACTAGGTAGGGTCGGGTGACCAGAAACATACAACTTTATTTTGGCCTTACATATCCAGTGAATAAATTGTAGAAAAAAGAATTTTCAAGCAAGAGATGAAATATTTCAGGGCTTTGCTTATTTGACGATGGTTTATTGCAGAAACCTCTAGGCCAAGATGTATGCCGCAGCATAGAACAGGAAATGTTGCCAGCCTACAGCAACCTGATGAGAAGTTATGTCATCCTCTACTGGTCGTCTCAGGTCCTTGCTACTCCCAGCCCTACATCTTCACTGTGAGTCTGTGGGGGGGTGGGGGGGGGGGGGGGTGTTGCAATGTGAAAGAAAAGGATGCCTGCATGTACTAAATGTGCTGGAACAGTGTGGTAAGGGCATGTTTGCATCATCACAAAAGACTGAATCTGTTTGTCTTGAAATGGAAGAAGCTTGGCAGTGTTGGGGCTGTACGTTTTAGAACCCTATTATCGCCAGCCTAGCCCTGTGTCCGGCACAGTGTGTGTTGTGTATTTGCCAGTGTTCGTCTTTCACAGTTGTCAAGGTGTCATTCTGATATGTTGTTCAGCTCCAGGGCAATCGTTCAAAGCAAACATTGACGGGTGGTTCATATTTTGTATGTCGTTGATTTCAGGGACAGCAACATGCGTCGTCTGGCCAGCCTGGAGCTCAGCGAGTCTGGAGGATTTCCTGCCACACGACAAGGTAGGTACCACTCTGCTTTAAACACAGATGAGATTATTTCTCCTTTTGAGTTCTACTTTTCACCTCCTCCTGGTTTTTCGTATTTGCCATAAAACGTTGGACAAGTTTAAATCGTCATGTGTGTAGCATTGGCTATCTTCTCTTCAATAAGGGATAAGAAAATGTATGCATCATTTTTCATTCTCATCTCTGTGTGTTAAACTCCTTTCTGGCCGTTGTTGTTCTTTTTATGCATTTGCGGGTTGCAACTCCCACATACACTCTTTTGCACGAGTAGAATCGCCCTGTGGGTTTTTTTCCTCACCATTTTGGTTAAGTCATACTCCATGCTTGGGGGAATCATTTATGACCAATTTCCTTCCCATCTCTGTCTTGACAGCCACACAACTAATCACAGTGCTGGAGTCGTTCATCCAAGGGGTGGGAGGCAGCCAGGCGCGACTGCAGGTGTCGATGACAACGGACTCTGACTCGCAGGCAACCTGGTCACTGCACCTCATGACCTTCGTCCACTCCCTGGCAAGGCTTGTGTATCCTTGTTGCATGGATTGTGCGACTGTGTGTAGGATGAGAGTTCATTGTTAATTCCTATGCTGGGGCGGGTGTGAAGCTCACTTGCCTGTAATGCACAACATTTGTAAACGGTTTGTTATTATTGGCATGGGTTCCAATCCAAGTACGTTCAGAGGTTTTTCCTGCATTTAAATGTTTCATGATCTGATGAAACGAAATTCCATTTCGTGTAGAAGATAAATACATTAATGTAGAAGACAAAACTCTTCTGTGTAGAAAAAGGTGATATCCTTAATCAAGGTTTTGAAGTTAGTTTTTGAGTCACTTGAGAAAAAGTGACTATGTAATCGGTCAGTGTTAGTCTGTCCGGCCGGCCGTCCGTCCGTAGACACCACCTTAACGTTGGACTTTTCTCGGAAACTATCAAAGCGATCGGGCTCATATTTTGTTTAGTCGTGACCTCCAATGACCTCTACACTTTAACGATGGTTTCGTTGACCTTTGACCTTTTTCAAGGTCACAGGTCAGCGTCAAAGGAAAAATTAGACATTAAATTACATTCTTATCCCAACTCACATCAAGCAATTTACTCCAGTTTAGTGCTAGGACGCTGAATAGCATCGCCTTGGTAACAAGGGGAGGTCACCCTAAAAAAGAGCTACCTTGACCCCTTAACATGACAAAGTCACGCGTGACTTCCTGACCTTGCCGCCATCTTTGAATCATTCACTCTCCAGCGATCTGTGTCTACAGACGTGTTTTGATTTTGCTCCGGCTTTCAGCCGGTTTGTCTGACTTCTGCCTTTGTCAGACCCTGCCTTGGTACTTGCACACGGTCCCTCTGCTCCTACTGTGTGTTTGGGTGAGCGTTTTTGTTGTTTGTTATCGTTTTTGTGACTTAGGTTTTGTCGAGTACTTAGCATTGTTTACACTTTTTTCTGTTCGTCATGTCGGATAAGGAAAAGAAGAATAACGCTAAGTCGGCGGCCGAGCCTTCTCCCACGAGGAAGTCTTCTCGTAAGTCTAAGAACTCGTCTAGTCAAGCTTCGATTAGAGTCACTGACCCTTTGTCTAAATCCTCGTTTGATGTTGACATAGACTTGCCAGATTCTCCGGCTATGCCTAGTTTGCCGTTGTCTGCTTCACCGGTCTTGTCCGGTTCAGGTCCGGTCGGCGAGAAGCAGGATGTTTCTGCTATTTTGCACTCCTTGAGTGCTCAGATATCCTCTCTTTCAGCGGAGTTATCATCTACCAAGGCTGAGATGTTGTCTTTGCCCTCCGGCGTGGGGGGTGTGCGTTCCCTGGCCAGGGTGCGTGTTCCGCCCTCCTCCACTGTTACGTCTGCCGACGTACACGCCTCTTTTGATGGTAGCCGTGGTGTTTCCCTGCTGCGTTCAGCGGCTTCGTGGACTGACGACGATCAAGGTATTTATACTTCGCCAGTAACCGGGTTCTCCGGCCAAAACGAAGTGCGTGGTTTGGAGAGAGTAGCCACACCGGTTCGTGTGCGCGAAAGCTTAGGCCCTCGGTCTACGTCGTTCCGATCGAGTGAACGTCTAGATCGAGGGAGAAGCCCAGACACGCGTTCGGTCTCTGACCGAACAGGAACAGGGGAAGTGCGTCCTCCTACACTCCCTAGAGGAACAGTGGGTGCGGCAGCACAGCTTTTACAGCTTTCCCCGCTTCCGCCTTACAGGCAGGAAGCAGTCCATAGAGACGTACCGCTTGGGTATAAAATCCCTCGTGTGGCGTCTCTTCCGGGCGACGCTTTGTCGGACTATGGTAGTCACGGCGGAAGTGTCGTTCCCGGATTCACGGAAGTGAGGGACTACCAGTCGGATTTTGGCACTTCCGTCCAGGGTGACGAGGAGGTCAACTTCCGCATACCGAATAAGCTTCCGCAAGCTCTGGCGTTAGCGGCGGAAGTGGCTTCTCGGTATTTTGAGGAGGGTGTGACGACGCCTTCCGGTTCAGTTGTTCAACCCTCTTCTGCTTTAGGGGATTTCCGGTCGACCAAGGACGAGAAACAGCTGTTCCGGTTTCGGGAATCCCCTTTAGTAGCGTTTGAGCTTTCAAGGCTTCTGGCCACTGGTCAGTCTGGTGGTGCTTCCCAAGCTGTCCCACTGTTAACAGCTCATTCTCAAGCTCCTGAGTCTGTACAGGCTTATCTGGCTACACCGAGTGCGACCTCAGCTTTGCCTCACGGCGCTTCTAAGAGGTTGCTGTCTTTTAACCCGGTCAATCTTATTGACTCGTATGCCTTGCCGCGTTCAACGCTTCCGGTCACTCCGGAACTCGCAGCACTTAGGCAGGATGGTTACAGTAGGGAGAGAGCAGTCCCTTACTCGGAGGCCTCTCTTCTGTCTCTGGAGGAGACTGGCAGGCGTCTGCTTGAATTGTCTTCTCTTTCTGAGACTCTGCAAAGATCTCTGTCTAGGTCTATAGCGTCGTCTTTAGATCCCTTCGTGTTTCGGGACGATGCTGTGGAGTTGGATGTCACTGTTCTGCTAGCCTCTCTGGCTAAGGTGTCGGCTGAACAGATGAATCTGTCGGCTCGCCTTTATGCTCACTCTATCCTTGCTCGGAGGTCGGCCTTCCTCACGGGGTCTCGGATTCAGGACAAGGTGACCATTGATTCTCTTAAGTCCTCTCCGTTTGTTGAGGGTGCGTTGCTTGGTCAGCCATCCTTGGATGCGCTTCGCAAGGAGACGCAGGATGCAAGGGATATGGCAATAGCTCAAATTGCACACCATGGTTTCACGCACCAGAGCAAGAACCAGACCTCTTCTAAGCCCCAGTCTTCGGGTTCGTTCAGAGGCAAGGCTCAGCGCCGAGGTTCTTCTTCTCGGGGTAGGGGCGGAGGTGCCCCTTACCCGAAGAGTGCTCCATCGTTTGGCAAATCGCGGGGGTCGGGGCGCAAGCCCCCCCCCCCCCCAATGATGCCCCCCCGATCCACCGGCTCACCTGGCCCCCACCCCTTTGGTGGCGGGCGGCCCCACCAGGGCCCTACTGGCTTGGTTACTGCTAGTAAACAGCCAGTGGATAGTGAGCATCGTGCGTTCGGGGTTCCGGCTCCTCTGGTTAGACGGCAAGGCCCCGTTGACCAGGGTTCCTCCCTCTTTTCGTTTTCCAAAGAGGAGGGAGGCTCAGGAGGCCATTCAGGGAGAAGTCTACTCGTTGCTAGAGAAGCAAGCGATAGAGGAGGTGTTGGACCGCAATTCACCGGGATTCTACGGCAGAATTTTTGTGGTGCCAAAAGCCTCGGGCGCCTGGCGCCCAGTTTTAGATCTGTCTCCTTTGAACAAATTCCTCAGAGTGGTGAAGTTCCGCATGGAGACTCCGGCGTCGGTTCGGGACGCACTCAGGCCAGGGGACTGGGTGACGTCAATAGATTTAACCGACGCCTACTTCCACGTTCTCATTCATCCTGCTCACAGGAAGTGGCTGAGATTTCTATGGGGCAAGAAGATTTATCAGTTTCGGGCTCTGCCGTTCGGCTTATCCCTTGCACCATGGATATTCACGATGGTTGTCCGCCAGCTTGCCTCTCTAGTCAGACAGAAAGGGGTGCGTTTTCGGGCGTATCTCGACGACTGGCTTGTTCTCAGTCAGAGCTCGGGGTTGTGCGCGACACATACTCAGTGGGTGCTCGCACAAGCGCTGGAGCTGGGCTTTTCTATCAACCAGCTGAAGTCAGAACTCACGCCTTCTCAGGAGTTCACGTACTTGGGCATGACGTTCAACACTGTCGATTGGCTGGTACGCCCTTCACAGAGAAGGGTAGACAAGTTGCAAAGTCTGATTCGAACTCTGTCCTTGAAAGACAAAGCGTCTGTACGTGTTCTGACCTCTCTTCTTGGCCAAATGGAGTCGATGGCCACTCTTGTGCCCTTAGGCAGAGTCCACAAGCGGCCATTTCAGGCCGCCCTGAGTTCGCTGTGGAAGCCTTCTCTTCAGGGCTGGGAGACGGTGGTCTCTCTCGAAAGCTGGTTTTGGCACACAACGAGGCAGTGGCTACTTCCCTGGATTTCACAGGGGGTGCCAATCTCGATGTCCCCTCCAGACGAGTTTCTGTTCACGGATGCGTCTATGGAGGGTTGGGGTGCCCATCTTTCTGTTCACACTGCGTCAGGCCTGTGGAGCGAGACGCAGAGTCGTTGGCACATCAATGCCCTAGAGCTAGAGGCTGTTTTCCTGGGACTCCAATCGTTTCTGTCTCTGGTCAGGAACAAACATATTCGGGTTCGCACAGACAACACGACCGTGGCGGCCTATATCAACAGACAGGGAGGCACTTTGTCTCTCACTCTCTCTGTCAGGGCATGTCAGATTCTGGCCTGGTGCAGCCAGCACCTGATTCTGTTGTCGGCGAAGTTCATTCCAGGCAAACTCAACGTCCTTGCGGACTGCCTCAGTCGTCCGTCGCGTACGTTGCACACGGAGTGGACTCTGACTCATCAGATCCTACAGCGTCTGTGGTTGCATTTCGGCAAGCCAACAGTCGATCTTTTTGCGACAAGATTCTCCCGCAGGCTCCAGGTCTTTGTCTCCCCCTTTCCAGATCCAGAGGCTTGGGAAACGAACGCCCTCGAAGTGGACTGGTCGCGCCTGATAGCTTATGCTTTCCCCCCGTTTCATCTCTTGGGGAAGGTGCTCAGGAAGGCGGAGCTGGAACAGCCTTGCTTGGTGTTGGTGGCCCCTTGGTGGCCCAGCCAACATTGGTTCCCCGACCTCCTTCGTCTCGCAGACGGCCCTCCCTTCTTTCTGGGCGTGAAAAAGGGAGATCTCGTGCAACCAAGGTCGGGGGTTCCTCACGAGAACCCCCAGTTCCTACGGCTTCACGCCTGGAAGCTGTCCAGGTATCGCTGCGCCGTTCTGGCGCCTCAGAGGCTACTTTAGGGTTTGTCCAAAAGGCCCATAGGGAATCGACCAGCACTGTTTATGCTTCTCACTGGTTAAATTGGACAAAGTGGTGTTCGGAGAATGGAGTTTTCGCTACTTCTCCTCGCTCTATGCATGTAGCAAATCATCTCTCGTGTTTGGCTGCTCAGGGCTTGGCTCCTTCTTCTTTGAGAGTCAGGCGCTCAGCCATTTCTTCTACTCTGAAGCAATTAGGGCATAGCATTAACCTGGGAGGTGTCATTGCTAGTGTTATTAAGGGGGCAGCGATTGGTTTTGCGAAGGCTAAGTCTCCTCTTCCCGCGTGGGACTTATTTTTGGTATTGAAGTTTCTAGCCTCTCCGGACTTTGAACCTTTAGCTTCAGCGAGCTTAGCTAACCTGACTCGTAAAGCATTGTTCCTCGTTTTGTTAGCCTCTGCCCGTAGAGGCAGTGAGGTGCACGCTCTCTCAGGCCTGGCTAAGGATATTTCTTTTGAGAGCGATGGCTCTGTCGTTTTAAGATTTAGGCCAGAGTTCCTTGCCAAAAATCAAAAACCTGGTCGGTCTTCTCCTGTTATTCGCATCCCTCCTTTAAGTAGGATTCTCGCGTCTGGTGACCCTGATTTGGTAAATTGTCCCGTTCGTACTCTCACCAGCTACTTATCCCGTACCACTCCTATTAGGTCTAGGGACCAAAAACTGCTCTTCATCTCAATTAACGCAGAACGGAGCAAGGACGTGTCGCGGGTCACTTTGGCAAGATGGGTCTCTACGCTTATTAAACAAGCGTATGCGTGGTGGCACAGTCAAGTTGGCATTGGGTATTCTGTCCTACCTATGACGTCGTCAAGGACGCACGAAGCCAGGGCCTGGGCTACTTCTCTGGCAGTCCTCCGCTCAGGCAGGCTAGCAGAGGTCCTAGACGCTGCCTACTGGAAGTCGCAGGATGTTTTCATCAACTTCTACCTGCGAGATGTTGCCAGCACTCGTCATGATGGCAGTAGCTCCCTACCAGCCATTGTCGCGGCTGGACAAGTCTTACCTTCTGTCTGAGGTAAGTGGAATTTTGTTTCCCCACCTCCTTCATTAGCATTCTGCTTGATGTGAGTTGGGATAAGAATGTAATTTAATTGAAAATTTTCATCTAAATTTTAATTTGATTATATACTTACCCAACTCACATAGTTGATACCCGCCCGCCTGCCCCGCTTTTTGGGGTTTTTATGGGGTTTTTTTTTTCCTAAAAAAGAGGGAAATTTTTTCTATGTTCGCTTTCGATTGAATGATTCAAAGATGGCGGCAAGGTCAGGAAGTCACGCGTGACTTTGTCATGTTAAGGGGTCAAGGTAGCTCTTTTTTAGGGTGACCTCCCCTTGTTACCAAGGCGATGCTATTCAGCGTCCTAGCACTAAACTGGAGTAAATTGCTTGATGTGAGTTGGGTAAGTATATAATCAAATTAAAATTTAGATGAAAATTTTCAATTTTATATCTTTGACAAAGTTCATCGGATGTGATTGAAACTTTGTAGGATTATTCTTTACATCAAAGTATTTACATCTGTAGCCTTTTACGAACGTTATCAGAAAAACAAGGGAGATAACTAGCCTTTTCTGTTCGGCAACACACAACTTAACGTTGGGCTTTTCTCGGAAACTATAAAAGTGACCGGGCTCAAATTTTATGTGAACGTGACTCATTGTGTTGTGAATAGCAATTTCTTCCTGTCCATCTGATGCCTCATATAATATTCAGAACTGCGAAAGTGACTCGATCGAGCGTTTGCTCTTCTTGTTATCTTTAAAAATAGGTCTGAAACACAATGGTAAAGTATGCTGGTGATGTCATTGCAAGTCAAGAATTTTAATGTTTTAGAGGAGACAAATCTTTTTGAACATTTTTCTTCCAAATCAAAGAAAAATAATGCTTTTATATCCCTGAATACATTTTCTGCGGCTGTTGCATTATTTTCCCTTGACCAAAAGTTCAGCTGGCCATTGAGGGACGAGCCAGTGTTCCCAGAGTTCCTGGCGGGGTCGTGTCAGTACATGGCGCTGCAGGAATACGTACGACTGCTGCACTCGTGGTGCGACTGGAACGATGCTGCCGCCATGTTCTTCTTGGGGCTGTCCTACCTCTACTTTGAGTGAGTCACTTTGGGCAGTGTGTGTGTGTGGGTGTGTATGTAATTCTGCATGTGTGTGTGTGTGTGTGTGTCTGCATGTGTGGGGTATGTACATAATTCTGTGTATGTGTGCATGCATGTTTGTTTTGTTTGTCATGTGTTGCTAGCTAAGTGTTGATTTGTGTCACATCATAAATAGCTCCTACCAGGCCCCACCCACTCGTCCATTGTGCAATGTCAACCAGCTCACTTGAAAATTGCCTGGTCAAAGGGATACTTCTTCTTCTTCAGCGTTCCAGAATTGTCTGGTGACGTGTGAGCTCGTTTGCCCATTTGGGTTCCCCACACTATACTCTGAGAGCATAGTCAGCTTCACTCCGCTTTCGTTGAGTAGGCATGCGGGGTATTTTCGTGTTTCCATAACCCACCGAACTCTGACATGGATTACAGGATCTTTTCCGTGCGCACTTGGTCTTGTGCTTGCGTGTACACACGAAGGGAGTTAAGTCACTAAGCAGGTCTGCACATAAGTTGACCTGGGAGATCGGAAAAATCTCCACTCTTAACCCACCAGGCGGCAGCGACCGGGATTCGAACTCACAACCTCCCGATTAGGAGGCCGACGTCTTACCAACACGCCACTGTGCCCGTCTCAAAGGGATACAAAATCAAGTGAAACTAGGTCACTGTTCTATTTTAAGTTAAAAGAAGATTTGGGCACTGGCAGAGTTATTCACAGCATAGTTTTCAGTTGATCATAGAGTTAGACATAAGAATTTTATAAGATTTTATTACAACTGCATGCAATACATAGGAATGTTGCTTAAACAATCACACTGTGTTTTTCCAGTGAGCCACACAAAGCTTCCCAGTGCTTCATCAGTGCCAGCGACGGCATCGCCACGGAAACATTCCTATCCCACAAGCTGCTGCAGGGGGCGGAGGGGTCGCACCGCACGCTGACCATCCTGTACTATCTCAAGGTCATCGGTCAGTTCGAGGAGTACGGCATGCCGGATCTGGTCATCTCTCTGGCCAACAAGGCAATCTGCATGGCTGACCCGGACGATCCCAATCTGGTGAGTGAGAGGGAGGATGTTTATTTGCATTGTGAACTTTTTCTCAAGATTGAAGCTGTGAGAGGAAAAGAAACAGAATGGTGGGAACCCCCCCTCTCTCTCTCTCTCTCTCTCTCTCTCTCTCTCTCTCTCTCTCTCTAGCCTTGATCTATGGATGTTTACAATGGACAAACAAGATACACAAACAGACAAATGATGATGCAAAGACGAACACTTGTTGTCGGAGGTTGTCTTAGCTCCTACCAAGTTGATAGGAAGCCATTCTGAGATGTAAAGGATCAAAAAAAGAAGTAGAGGGTTGACCAAGATCACATTGATAATACGTGTACCTTCCTGTCTGTGGTGTGGGTGGGGGGGGGGGATTTTCTTTGTTGAAGGAAAGACCCCCCCTTTTAATACTTTGCTTTTCAGGTTTCCTGTTCATAGCCTCTGCAAATTTACTTTCATCTAAAGACTCCCTCCTTTTTGAGACCTGATTTTCACAGGATTTAAGAGGTCTTCAGGCATGGGAATTGTCCGCCGAAAAGCAAATTTCCGCCGAATTTATTTTTTGTTCCGCCGAAAAAGCAAAAGTGTCCGCCGAAAAAATAAATGGGGGAGGCAAAAATGGTTCTAAAAACTGAATTTAATGGCAAACTTGGAACTTATAGGACACCAAATTGCACCATTTGGGTTCTTTGGAAGAAAACAAATTCCGGGGGGGCATACCCCCGAACCCCCCTAGCAGGGCTAGGCGCTTCGCGCCGTCGACTTTGCCATTACTTACAAATTGTCAGCCTTTTTTACTTTTTTTCAATTCCCATGCCTGGACTCTTCAAGGAGAGGTTCCACTGTAACGGCGCCAGATTAACATTCTGTCGCTTCTCCTGCACATCTCACACAAACCGACATCCAATTTCAAGAACAAAGTTTGTCTCTGTGTCTTTGTTGCATCAGCAGGAGAAAAATACTCGTACGGTTACCGCTAGCCTGTGCATGTGTCTGTATTGTCCCCCAAAAGCGGCGTATGGGTGCCTAAATGGCGAGGTAAAAATAATCATTCACATAAAAAAAAAACATGATCAGGGCTAACACTTTTCCGGTTCTCGCGAAAAATCCTGTTTTTGAAAACTTTTAAAGTAAAAACTTTTTAAAAAAAAATTGGGTTTGGATGGTTGATCGAGGCAAAATGTGTATTATTTTATTATTTACTAACTACATTTTGGTACCAGGAGAGGCTGTTTTTTGCCTCTACAAGATAAAAAAAAAATAAAAAAAAGCCTCAGCTTCTTGGGAAGGGGGGGGGGGGGGGGGGGTAGTGTGTTCCCCCTAGCAGGCCGTTGGCCCTGCCGCTGTGAACCCTGGCCTTTCAGGTTTTTCTTCTCTTTTTTTGGTGTTGGCCCTGCATGATTGTACGTGGGTGTTTCAGCCCTTGAACGCAGAAGAATAAATATCAGTATTGTATGTCATTAAGTTTATTTTTTTGTCGGCAGGCCACACTGCAGTCCAAGGTGTTCAAGCACCAACTGGAGCTAGGTCACAACCAGGAAGCCTTCAGCGCCATGATGGCCAATCCAGACCCCACGCGCCGCAAGGACTGCCTGCGTCAGCTGCTGGTCGTCCTTAGTGACAGGGGCGAGCTCCAGCCATTGGTTGAATTCCCCTACAAGGATTTGGAGGATGAGGTGTGTTGATTTGTTGCTTTCAGTGTGAGAGATATGTGTGGATTTGCCAGAAACCAAGATACAAGCAATTAGCAGACATTAGATTTTCACTTGCATTCTTTTTTTTCTTTTTTTTTTCAAATATAATTTATGTGGATAAATATTTCTGATAGGGTTTTTAAATTCTAGGATGACAAGCAGTAAGATGTAGAATCCATATCCAATCCAGGTTTTCGTTTCTTAACCAAGATGCAAATCATCAAAGGT
The DNA here is from genome assembly GCF_037325665.1 of Littorina saxatilis. Taxonomy (NCBI): domain Eukaryota; kingdom Metazoa; phylum Mollusca; class Gastropoda; order Littorinimorpha; family Littorinidae; genus Littorina; species Littorina saxatilis. Next base: position 48,542,400 of record NC_090251.1, read on the forward strand.
CACTTCCGCCCACGACTCGATAGCATCAACAAATCTGAACTACAGCTCTTCGAATTTAAAGATTTTTTTGTTTGTCCAAATCAGCACTAAAGAGTAGGTATAAATCACAGCTTTGATCACTATCACAGTAATTTCAGTGAAAGTGGAGATTTCAGAATCCCAGCTCTGAATTTGAGTAGTTATTAGTACAGTGGTACCTGCGATGTCTGGCCCCTCCGATGAGAGGACACCTCCCTTTAAAGGACACCTGTCTCTTTGTCTATTATTTGTACCAAAGTATACCTGTCATGACGGGCCACCTGCAATGTAGGGACACTTTGGGCTGGTCCCAAGGGTGTCTTTTTATCGCAGGTACCTCTGTAGTTGATTTGTTCCTTTCCACACAGACACAGTGCAGAATATTAAATCATCACATGTTGCGTGCCACCAGGTGGTGCTGTAGTTGATTTGTTCCTTTCCACACAGACACAGTGCAGAATATTAAATCATCACATGTTGCGTGCCACCAGGTGGTGCTGTAGTTGATTTGTTCCTTTCCACACAGACACAGTGCAGACTATTAAATCATCACATGTTGCGTGCCACCAGGTGGTGCTGGTGTTGATTTGTTCCTTTCCACACAGACACAGTGCAGAATATTAAATCATTACATGTTGCGTGCCACCAGGTGGTGCTGTAGTTGATTTGTTCCTTTCCACACAGACACAGTGCAGAATATTAAATCATTACATGTTGCGTGCCACCAGGTGGTGCTGGTGTTGATTTGTTCCTTTCCACACAGACACAGTGGAGACTATTAAATCATTACATGTTGCGTGCCACCAGGTGGTGCTGGTGTTGGAGAGTCGCGCTCGCTCCGTGGACCTGACGACTCACAACTACTACAACCTGCTCTACTCCTTCCACGTCTACAGGAACAACCTGCGCAAAGGTCACTTGACACGCTCTTTTCTTTCTTGTTGTGTTTTTTTGTGTTTGTTTTTTCACACAACCATCACTAGTGCATGCACTTGGTTTTAGAAGAAGCTTGGCGGCGTATGGCTGGTTAAAAACGGTCATACACGTTTAAACCCCCAAGTGCCAAACAACACAGGGGAGGTTCAGCCCTTAAACGCAAAAGAAGAAGAAAAATAAACTGCTTTTATTCACTTTATGGGTCAGTGGTGCTGTTGAGCTGCTGAAATTAGAACGTCGGAACACTTTCTTGCGAAGTTTTTTTTACATCCATTCTGTAAGTGTAAGGGATGCAATGTGTTTGAGATGCTTGCATTGTAAGAATCCTCTCATTCTTTCTGGATTTCCCCCACCCCTTTCCATTCACAACCCGTCACCTTTAAAAAAACAAAAACCACTGCCCATTTCACAATGAAGCTGGCAAAGCAGAGTCAATTTGATACAATTAACAAGTATAAGTCACTTTTCATCTCACCCTTTGTGTGGTCATGCCATCTCATTTTTTCTGCAATGATATTTTATATGTTTTTTAACTTGCGTCGGTGAGACAAAATATTTTTGTGTGTCTTGATGTGCAGCTGCCAGTGTGATGTACGAACACGGCCTGCGGCTGGGCCGAGAGATGGCGGGTGTGAGGGGCTTACAGCGACAGGCGCAGTGCTACCTGGTGGCCATGAACGTTCTGCGTCTTGTGCATCCTGACTATGCTTGGATCGTCAAGCCTGTCTTACACAACGTGGAGGTGGGTGTTGGTGTGGGTGTGTGTGTGTGTGCATGTGTGGGTGTGTGTGTGCTTGTTTGTGCATGTTCAATAGTGGGGAAAAATACAAAGAATTCTCACTAAAATCGATTAACCTATGTACCTTATTTGTATTTTTGAACAAAATATGACATTTAACACAGATCTCAACAGTCCTTGTGTGTATCTGAGGGTTCATATTCTCCTAGAAACGCCTTTGATCTCCATACATTGTGACAGTCATTTTCAAGACCCTTGAATTTCTGTAAAATTCCTTGAAAATGAAATCTTAAAAACATGTTTTCTGTGTGAAAAAATGTTTTCAGTATGAATGTGTTTGAATGTACCTAAAATCTTATCATATGTTGTCACAGACACCAAAGCAAAGGAGTCTCTGTTTAATAATAATAATAATAATAATGCAAACTTTTATAGCGCTATTCTAGAAAATTGTCTACTCTTAGCGCTTTACAATACATACATCGACCAAGCATACTATACACGCACAGGCAAAGAAACCGACCAAACATAACCAACAAACTATACATGCACAGGCAAAGAAAACGACCAAACATACAATACACGCACAGGCAAAAATAACGACCAAACATAAACAAACATACTATAACCAAACATAACCAACATACTATACGCGCGCAGGCAAAGAGAACAATCAGCACATATAATTATTACTGACATCTAATAATGCAGGCATACAGTGACAATCCAACACACAGCCTAAGCACAAGAACCACAGTAGGCTTCTATATAAAAACGTATAAAACGTTCAGGTTTTATGTGACAGTGTTTATAACAAAAATCAGCGTAATAGCAAGTACCTATAGCTTTGAAAAAAACAAAAATCATGTGAGAAGTTTCAGGGGTGCTTAGCTAATGAGGCACGGAGTGTTCTGGTCATTTGAGTGAAATGTTAAACAATTAGTGTTCAGATCTTTGTTGTTCACATGCAGGCATCCCTGTCGCACAGAGAAGACAGTCCTTCCAAACACACAGTGGATGGGAAGGAGAAACAGCCCACTAAAGGTATGGTGCTGCTCTGTTCATTTTTAGTGCTGTTAGCTTAAAATTGTACTCAGTCGCCATATTTTTGGTGCATTATTGTAATATACTTCTTTTGCAGGAGCGGAGATGAACGTTGTACATGTGTATGCGGAAAAGAGCTTGAATGGTCTTGCTATCAGCCATCACATAAATTTCTCTTTTGAGATAATAAGATGTTATTGTATTGTGGTGTCATTCTAATAAAAAAAAACTAAATGAAGATTTGAGATACTGTCGAACTTGCCATGGCGACCACCTTTCAATGACGACCACCTGCCCACGACCACCCAAAAGGATCCCCAACGATGTTTTTCCAATACAATTTACCTTTACTTTGCAACCACCTGTCCATTGCGACCACTTTTGGTCAGTCCCTTTAGTGGTCTTTATAGACAGGTTTGACTGTATTTGTTAACATTGACATGCTCTGTGTAACGTCACAACACTTTGTGCAGGCAAGAGGAACGTGGAGATCGTGGAGCTGAGACAAACCAAACAGTTTAACATTGACATGCTCTATGTAACGTCACAACACTTTGTGCAGGCAAGAGAAAGGTGGAGATCGTGGAGCTGAGACAAACCAAACAGTTTAACATTGACATGCTCTATGTAACGTCACAACACTTTGTCCAGGCAAGAGAAAGGTGGAGATCGTGGAGCTGAGACAAACCAAACAGTTTAACATTGACATGCTCTATGTAACGTCACAACACTTTGTGCAGGCAAGAGAAAGGTGGAGATCGTGGAGCTGAGACAATAAACCAAACAGTTTAACATTGACATGCTCTATGTAACGTCACAACACTTTGTGCAGGCAAGAGAAAGGTGGAGATTGTAGAGCTGAGGCAGCTTGAGAAGGATTATCTCCTCCTGGACGCTCGCCTTCGTCTCATACGTAGGAACCCTGACCCCACCTTGACCTCAGGTAAATCAACAATATTTTTGTGGCGGGAGAGGGGAGAAACCCCCCGCGGGTTAGGGGGAAGAATTTACCCGATGCTCCCCAGCATGTCGTAAGAGGCGACTAACGGATTCTGTTTCTCCTTTTACCCTTGTTAAGTGTTTCTTGTATAGAATATAGTCAATGTTTGTAAAGATTTTAGTCAAGCAGTATGTAAGAAATGTTAAGTCCTTTGTACTGGAAACTTGCATTCTCCCAGTAAGGTCATATATTGTACTACGTTGCAAGCCCCTGGAGCAATTTTTTGATTAGTGCTTTTGTGAACAAGAAACAATTAACAAGTGGCTCTATCCCATCTCCCCCCCTTTCCCCGTCGCGATATAACCTTCGTGGTTGAAAACGACGTTAAACACCAAATAAAGAAAGAAAGAGGGGAGAAGGGAAATAGTGGCCCTCCCCACACACCCCTTGAAGACTTGTCAAATCTGAGAAAATGTGGTCTTTACAGAGAAGTATTCATGAAATGGGGGTAAATTTGATGATATTTTGTACAGAAAATCCAGATAAAATAGGGTCTTAGAAAGGGGGATGCAAACCTGTTTACCAGTATGATTTGGGTGTATTTTGTACGCCAAATTAATATCGGTACGACAATACGCGACACACACACAAAATACGACTAAAAAGAAGTCTAGAATACGTTTTCCGGTGTTGGTGTGCTGATTATGGGATGGTACAACTGATACCGGTTTCGGTCTAAGGGAGATAACCCTGACAGCGAGTCTTCAGCTGTGGAAACCTCGTTCAGTTGTTGGCACAACTAGTAATAGTTGTAGTTAAATAGTTTAGTCCCTCTTTAGGGCGAGGGCCAGATGCAAAAAAGCATATCTATGCTTATTCTTGTTAGTATATGTCACCCTAAAAAAATGAAGATGTGTCAGTATCTTTCACGCGATCCAGAACCTTTGCACGTGCTTTTTTCCAAACTCAAAAAATAGTTTGTGTTTTTCTCCCCTTCCTCGACCCATTTAGCGCAAGCTCTAACCTGAGCGGCTCATGCTCTTTTTATTTCCATCAACTCAAGTTGCATTTTCACGTGTTCACGCTTTGCTTGGGTATCATTGCAGTGAGGATTTGTACTCAGATAGACGTCTAAATCATTCAGTTTGTTACACAAATTTGCAACTTCGTTTCTCCTTTGACACTGTTTATTTTTACTATAATTAATGGTAAACTCTCTGGTTTTAATTTTTAACATTTCCCAATCCAGTTGACAATCCAATTCTTCGCTACAAAATCCATCAATAAAAATATTCATTTCATTGACATAATCAAGAAAGGAGTTAAATTCTGAAGGTGTTCACAAGACATGCTATTCTTACACAAACACGGTTGCACCCACGCATACATTTTTCCTAGCCCATATGGCTTTGCTTGCAAGCTCACTGTACACCAACTTTTTAAAAAATACACAACTTTTGGGGAAAGTACTCTTGCCTCAGGTTTAGGGTAAACAGGTCTGGGGATGTCTTGAAACAGGGGGTGTTGGATGAGGGTTACTCTGTATTATTTAACCCCTTCACTGCCACAGTATAACAGCATTATCCGAACGGTCTATGGGAAAGAACTGTGTTTAGAACCCCTACAAGTACTTGGACAGTGGTTACCTCCCATTTAGTTTTCAGAAATGTCCTGAAATGTTGTTGACACAAATCCCACGTATGAGATACGGTTATGGGCGTAGGACAAACCGAAAATGACCACGTATTACATACGGGGTGGGCAGTGAAGGGGTTAAATCTCTTCCTCATAGGGAAGCACCCAGACCCTGCTTTGAACTGAGTAAGATGTACATATATTTCATATTATTTGTGTATTTAATTTTATTTATTTTTTCATGTTTATTAGATATGTACATGTGTATTTATTTTAATTGATTTTTCAGGCCCGACCCCAGGCGCTGACGAGATGGTGGGAATCCTTGTGACTAACGGATTGTACGACACAGCGGTCGTCGTCTGTCAGACGTTTGGTCTATCTCTGCACACCGTCGTCAGCTCTCTCTCACTCAAGTGAGTTGGATTGCTTTCTTTGGTTGGCTGAAAATGGCTGGTGGTTATCTTTATGTTACATAGAGAATACTACATGGCTTGCTGTGTCGTACCAGATTTACACAAGTTGTTTTTTTAAAATATTGAACTGCGAGTGAAAGCGAGCTGTTCACTATTTGAAAAAGCAACGAGTGTAAATCTGGTATGACACAGCAAGCCATGTAGTATTCTGTTTATCCTACATACTGTACTTACGTGTATTTTACTGAAAATGTCCTACAGTCGAGGCAGCTAAATTGAAGACGCTTGTTTTGGAACCTCAATCTCTTCTAAAGCCTCGTGCAATCTTGTATCTTGTATTACGTCAAAGCAAAGAAACGTCACTCTGAAAGTGTGGCGTGACGTGTTAGTTCTAAAGATTCATCGAGGGTAATTAGCGAGCGCAATTTTTTTTCTCTGTGACTTTGGCATCATAAGCAGTGGAAAAAACGGGTCCCTGCCAGACTTGCTTGACATGACCTCATTTACATGATATACACACGTGTGATTTGAACGATTATTATCTCACGGGTACTCTAACGTATGTAGGATAATGTAAGGCTTCTTTTTAAGCCTACTGTCTATATGATACTTACCGAGACAGTACTATTCTTGCACATTATCTATTATAGGCCGAAAAAATTGGACAAAACGCTGAGTGGGTACAATTATCTCCCATAACCATGCGCCACCGTGGATCCCAAGCACTGTCCGAGTGCTTCCCCCTTACAGGATGTAGGTGGCGCGTCCTCTTTCTTTATGAGCTGCAGACCCTCAAAAAGCCCATAACATATCAAGAGGGGAGGCGGGAGGGAAACTCTAATAGTACTGTCTCGGTAAGTATCATATAGACAGTAGGCTTAAAAAGAAGCCTTACAGTCAATATAACACTTACCTCGACAGTACTATTCTTGCACAGAATACCAGAGTGGTGTGAGGGTGATATGTAGAGTATTAAACTCCTTAATCAAAATCACTTAAATCCAAGGATTAAGATACCCAGGCAATTTTCGAACAGTACTACCGTAAAAGAAAATATACCCAAGAAACATACCTTAGACTGACGTGACCATGCTAGCAACCACTGCTGTGTGGTGAACTCAATGTCAAAGTCCAGGCCACTCAAAGCTTGAATACCACTGAGTCTACGGCAAGTGGCTAAAGCGATGAGGAACAATTAGTCTTAAAAATCAGCAACTTGATACTGATGCCTGCCAGGGGTTCAAACTCATTGCTACGCAGGAGTTTGAGGACCAGAAAGACATCCCCCTTGGGAAATGAAACCAGAGGTTTAGACACCGCTGCATTGCTAATACCCGAAAGGACATTAGCGATGAGGGAGGACCTGATCAAGTGTTCAGTTCTGCGACCAGTAGCGGCCGCAATCGTGGAAGCGATGGCAGATCTGTATCCAAGAAGAGTCTTAGAAGAAAGACTCTTCTTTTGATACACTTCCACCAGGAAGTTGGCCAAGTCCTGTGTTGAGGGATAAAGCGGCTTTATCCCCTTGGACAAGGCGAAGGTGGCCCAAGCTCTCCAGCGTAAGTCGTAGAGCTGATTAGTTGATCGCCTCTTAGCGTTCAAGGAAAACTCTACTGAACTCTTGTGCAATCCTAGTGCAAGCAGTTTGGAGCGCACAAGAGCCATGCGGTCAAGCACAGACTCTCTGGACGTGGATGAGGGAGGCATGATCGAGGCTGGAGCAGACCTCCCCCGTCCAGATCCAGAGGTAGAGGGTCTACGTGGGTGAGACCGCGAAGATCTGGAAACCACGGAGCTGTTGGCCAGTAAGGCGCGACCAAAATCAGTCTTGGTCGTTCCTGCAGATATTTTGCCAGCACCCTCGGAATCAGAGATGTCGGGGGATAGGCGTAAGCATCGAGGAGCCTCCACAAGAGAGTGAATGCGTCCAAGTGGAACGCATTCATGTCTCGAAAGGGGCTGACGTACCTGGGAAGCCGAGCGCTGAATCGAGTTACGAACAGATCGATCAGAGGACGGTCCCACCTTGCCCACAGACGCTGTAGAACGTTGTGAGCGATGGTCCATTCTGTGGAGAGAACCTGATCGCCCCGACTGAGAATGTCGGCCAGGGCGTTCAGTTTCCCCGGAACGAACTGGACTGACATCCGGACCTGATTGGTCTGGCACCAGAGCAGAATCTCCTCCGCCAACAGGGAGAGGGACCGAGAATTGGTGCCCCCCTGGTGGCGAAGGTAAGCTAAGCATGTGGTGTTGTTGTCCCCGTTGAAAATCAGAGGGGCCAAGGACAGGCCGAATGGGAGGGCCCGAAACTCGAACACCGTGCCCTCCCAAACGAACCGGAGCAGATGTCGGTACCCCGGGGCCACCAGGATGTGGAAGTAAGCATCCTGGAGGTCCCAGACATGGCCCAATCGTTTGGCCGGATGGCCAACCGGACCGACGAAGGGGTTTCCATCTTGAACTTGCACCTGTGAAGGTACAAGTTCAAGGTGGAGAGGTCCAACACCGGCCTGAACCGGCCGTCCTTTTTGGGGACGGTGAACAGGCGGGAGCAGAACCCCAGAGAAGGCTGAGAAAGGGGGTAGACCGCCTTCTTCTCGACCAACGAGTTCACCTCGTCCTGAAGAGCCTGCCATCTGGCAGGCTCTCGAGGAGGGGGGAACGTCCAAGGTAGAGCGGACAATGGAGGTTGTGACGACAGCGGTAGAGAAAACCCCGACCACACCACCCTCAAGAAAAACTGGTTGGAGACCAGTCTGCCCCACATGCCGCGGGCCCGAAAAAAGGGAACCGCCGGACGAAAGAGGGGCAACTTGAGGGGGCGTCAACGTAGGGCCGGGACTCACTGAAAATTCTGCTGGCGGGCAGGCGCAGGCTTGCGACCACCCCCCCTGGTGGTGCTGCTTCCCCTTACCTGTCTGAGCACCCTTCGTCTTGCTTGGGAACGCAACAGGCGCCTAAGAGGAGGAAGAAGGAGGCAGTGAAACTGGCTTCTTCTTCTTCTTCTGAGGCTGGGAGCTGGAGGTGACTGTAGCACTTCTCTTACTCCCCGCCGCCGTCGCCGAAGCAGCGAGGCCAACCATCAGAGAATCAGTGTTCCTCTGGCGTGTGGACTCCACCACAGAACGAACAGTGTCCGGATGAAAGAGGGAAGAAGGCTGAGGAAACGTGTTCCTCAGACTCTTCCTCATATCCGGAGGCACTATAGAAGTAGGCAGAAAATGATCACGGAACAGGGCCAATAAAGTGGACCCGTGTTCCAATGGCCAATTCTGCCGCAGACGTCACGCACGATCGCACGGCATGCAAAGCCCGATCCACTCGAACCGTGTCAAGGACCCGAGTGGAATCGGACTCTGCCCGATTGGGAGGGTCCAACAGTGTGGACAGCGTGCTCATCCATGTCAAGGCCTGTGATTGGGCCTCGACTGTGGACGAAACGGTGGCCTCAAGATTGTGGAACGAAGCAGAGCTCAGTTCCACCTTCTTGACCGAAGGCACCTCCCCAACGAACACATCACCGTCAGCCCCACCCTAAACACTCGAAGTCTGGAAAGGGAGAGTTCGAGAGTCAAAGGGAAAAGGGAGGGACGAAACAGATTGGACACGAGGAAACAGTGGAGGTGCGCCTCCCAAAGGAAAGCATGGCACTGAACCCGCGTCCTCCTGAGGAACACAGGTCGCGTTTGCACGTGAATCTGTACTCCTCAGGCGATGTGCTGCCGCTTCCACCGTGGCACTTAGACTAGGGTGGAACGCGAATTGCCGGCGGCCGGATCGTTCATAAAACGAGCCGCCGGCAGACGCGGCGTGAGCCTCCCGCGCCCGGGCCGAAGCGGACTCAAAGGACGAGAGGGCGTCTCAGGGAAGGACGTCCTGAAACTGTTCAAACGTCCTTCTAGCTGTGCGAGGACGAGCCTCCTGCCTCTCGTCCTCAGACCCCGGGTCCACGTCCTGTGTGTCAACACTAGACGACAGACGCTTAAGAGAGGCATCCGTGACGTCAAGACGCCGCGTGATGTCTGTCATGTACTGTTGGAAAGTACGAAGCATAGCTTCGGAAGTTCCATCAGAAACCGGCAAGGGTAGAGGTTCAGTGTTAACCTCAGGGCGACCCTGATCCTCCTCCCTATCGTCCTCCGACTCACTCTCCTCTTCACTTCCCGACAACTCCTCAAAAGCAGGAGTGTAGGGAGCTTGAGGGGGAAGAGCCGAAAGCGATGAAGCAGGCTGTGAAGAAACGCCCACAGAAGCAAGAGGCCGCGAAGACCCCTGCCCCAAAGACGAAACGTCTCCAGCAGCCGAAGGGGGAGAAAAACAACAACCCTGCGACTGTTGGGTCAGCCCAGCCAACGAACCCCCGCCATTTATAGACTGAACAGGAACCCATGGGGTCTGATCAGAAAAGAAATGGTCCGGTCCGGTCGGGGGTGCCGATCCGGTCCGGTAGGGTGGTCCGGTCCGGTGCCGTACCATCCGGAGGTCCCGTTCAGCACCGAACCATCGTACCCAACGAAGTGTTCGGGTGGTTAGGTCCGGACGTGGACATACCGTACCATCCGGACCCGTAGGTCCGGTGGTCCGGTATGGTCCGGTTCGGTGCCAGACCATCCAGACCAACAGAGGTGGTCGGGTGGTCCCGCACCGGACCATCCGGACCCGTAGGTCCGGACCCGTAGGTCCGGTACCATCCGGAGGTCCTGTTCGGCACCGAACCATCCGTACGCACAGAAGTGTTCGGGTGGCTCGGTCCGGGCGTGGACGTACGTACCGTACCATCCGGACCCGTAGGTCCGGTTCGGTGCCAGACCATCCGGACCAACAGAGGTGGTCGGGTGGTCCGGACCGGTCCGGTAGGGTGGTCCGGTGTTCCGGTCCGGTGTTCCGGTCCGGTCCCGTACCATCCGGAGGTCCCGTTCGGTACCGAACCATCCGTACCCACAGAAGTGTTCGGGTGGCTCGGTCCGGACGTGGACACACCGTACCATCCGGACCCGTAAGTCCGGTATGGTCCGGTTCGGTGCCAGACCATCCGGACCAACAGAGGTGGTCGGGTGGTCCGGTCCGGACCGGACCACCGGTCCAGCACCGGACCATCCGGACCCGTAGGTCCGGTCCGGTCCCGCACCATCCGGAGGTCCCGTTCGGCACCGAACCACCCGTACCCACAGAAGTGTTCGGGTGGCTCGGTCCGGACGTGGACATACCGTACCATCCGGACCCGTAGGTCCGGTTCGGTGCCAGACCATCCGGACCAACAGAGGTGGTCGGGTGGTCCGGACCGATCCGGTAGGGTGGTCCGGTGTTCCGGTCCTGTCCCATACCATCCGGAGGTCCCGTACGGCACCGAACCATCCGTACCCACTGAAGTGTTCGGTCCGGACGTGGACCTACCGTACCATCCGGACCCGTAGGTCCGGTGGTCCGGTATGGTCCGGTTCGGTGACAGACCATCCGGACCAACAGAGGTGGTCGGGTGGTCCGGTACCGGACCATCCGAACCCGTAGATTCGGTCCGGTCCCGTACCATCCGGAGGTCCCGTTCGGTACCGAACCATCCGTACCCACAGAAGTGTTCGGGTGGCTCGGTCCGGACGTGGACATACCGTACCATCCGGACCCGTAGGTCCGGCATGGTCCGGTTCGGTGCCAGACCACCCGGACCAACAGAGGTGGTCGAGTGGTCCGGTCCCGACCGGACCACTGGTCCGGTACCGTACCCTCCGGACCCGTAGGTCCGGTGTGTTCCGGTTCGGTGCCAGACCACCCAGACCAACAGAGGTGGTCGGGTGGTCCGGTCCCGACCGAAACACTGGTCCCGTACCGTACCATCCGGACCCGTAGGTCCGGGGGGTCCGGCAAGGGCCAGAGGTACTGTCCCGCACCGGACCCTAAGGTCCGGTACGGTCCCGTACCATGGGTCCCGTCCGGACCAAACCCGGAGGTCAAGTCCAGTCGGGACCCGTGGGTCCGGTTCGATCCCGACCCGTAAGCCTGGAACGTTCCGGACCCTTGGTCCGGACCATCCGTCACCCGAACACCAGACGCTAAGGAATGGCGTGGGGTCAAGACGGTCCGGTCGGAGGTGTCGGTCTGAGCAACAGAAACAATGTTCCCGTCGCCCTGACCATTCGACAGAAGTACCACGTTCTGTCGAACACCTCCACGTCCAGTAACTAGTCGGCCGGAGCGTTTCAAGAGGGACAGCCACCAGTCACACGGACGTCAGAGGGAACCGTAGTAGCAGTGGTCGTAGGCACGAAGCCTGAAACCCCTGCCCCCACAGGACCGCCCTGAACGGGGTCAATTCGCATCCCAACCCCAGCGGGGAGGGAATTCAGAGACCCCGTCATCTCCTCCGATCTCCCCCCCCAGGAGGCCGAAACTACTGTCAAAACAGCAGCAGACGACCCAGCGAGGGAGTTCAGAGGAGGACCCGTGTCCCTCCTGGCTTCCACAGCGGTGGAAACCGAGGAGGGCACAGGAGAGGCACCGGAAAAAGAAAGATTTTAATGCCAACTGCACCCGGTGTTCCCAGGCGGTCACCCATCCAAGTACTAACCGGGCCCGACGTTGCTTAACTTCGGTGGTCGGACGAGAACCGGTGTTTTCAACGTGGTATGGCCGTTGGCTGTCAAAACCTGAGTCTCTCCAGTAGCCCCTAGATCGGATTCACCAACCCCCAAAGAGGGTTGGGAATCGACCTGCCCCCGGATTCGAGCCAGGGGGGAGAAGGAAACCTTCCCCCCAGGCTCGAAACCGGGAGGAGCTGAAGCCTGAGACTGAGGGCCGGACAACGGCGTCGAAGGGGGGGAAGCCTGTTCCACTGAAGGAGAAGGAGAAAGAAGCTTTTTCTTTCCCCTCGAACTTCCCCGAACCTTCGACGGCGCAGCCCCGCCCGAAGTCCCAGGCTCAAGCCCAGCCTGTTTGAGCAAGCTCGCATTGAGCTTGCCCAAACAGGCTTTCTCCGCCCTCCCTCGCCGCAAACGCCAAGCGTTTGGGGAGGGAGAGTCGGAGCGCCGAAAGATCCCCTTCTCCGTGCGTAAAACATGACGCTGGGCGCCCGGAGAAGGGTTGCCCCCGGCAGACTCTGGTTCCGTAGAACCAGAGCCCAAAACAGGACGAGACATCCTACCTCGCCCTGTACGTACCCTTAAAGACCGAGAATTAACAAAATTCAAAGAAAATTTAGGTCAATACTCAAGTGAATGCGGCGAAACGAGAAGCAGACGACCGGTCACCACGAAGTAGGACGGGAGGCACGCCGAGTCCGCCACACAAAAACGGAGGCACAAGTTGAAGGAAACACAACGTAGCCTCAAGCCAGAAGTGGAATAACACACAATAATCCAACAGGTGATAGTCCACACAGAAAAGGAGCCTCTTAGTCCAAAATAATCCGGGAGCGTAGCAGAAACACAGCCGGTCTGACACGCGCGAAAAAAGAAAGAGGACGCGCCACCTACATCCTGTAAGGGGGAAGCACTCGGACAGTGCTTGGGATCCACGGTGGCGCATGGTTATGGGAGATAATTGTACCCACTCAGCGTTTTGTCCAATTTTTTCGGCCTATAATAGATAATGTGCAAGAATAGTACTGTCGAGGTAAGTGTTATATTGACAGGTGTTTTTTAACCATGTTTTGTGTGTTGAATTTAAATGTTCAGTCAATTATGTAGAGCGGCATGAGTCTACCATCTGGTGGTGAAGAGTGCTATAGAAGAAAGTTTTGTTATTACTATTAACCAGCTATCAAGATGCTAGTTTCTTATGTTGCTTTTTTTAATCTTATAAGTCTCTCTTTCAAGTTGTTTTCACTGACAGAAGGATAGAAAGTTAAAAGTGTTGGGTGAATGCCTCAGTATTAGATCCTTGTCTGGATTTGTTTGTTTGTCAGCAGCTAGGACTATTTAAGGTTTTAGAATTATTGAAAACCACATACGATAAAGATCCCAGGGTCACAGCGAAAGCCTCAGGCCTTGGAAACACGAATACATGCATGCAAAAATATGAAGCCCGGGTGTCCGTTCGGCCAACAGCCAAAAAAGTAACCATTTCAGCACTGACCCAAGACGACCCAAGACGACCCAACCCGGTCCCTAGCCCATTTCAGGTCTCCTCTAGCAGCCGGCAGCCAGCTGTCTACATCCCCCCCCCCCGCATTTTTATTTTTTATTTTCATACTAAGCCGGGTTTTCCCGTGTAACATGCCCCTAATGGCTTTGCCGTGAGGGCGTAAAACTTTCATTTTCTCTCTGAAAACCACATGTGTATATTTGCTATTTAAGACCCTTTTTCAGCGAGGATGTGAAAAAAACTTCTCAATGTTTTTCCGTCTTGCTATGTGCATATGTCAGGTGTGTGAACACAAAAAAGGTTAGCTAATTAGTTGATTTGTGTTTGAGGTGTGTGACCCTGGCGCGCTGTAGCTCCTACCAGATGGTGGGCGACAACAACGAGACGGTTGAGGCTAATTTGTTGACTGGTGTTACAGGTGTGTGACCCTGGCGCGGTGCAGCTCCTACCTAATGGTGGGCGACAACAACGAGACAGTGGAGGCGTGGGACTGGCTGAGAGAGAACGACCTGCGCTCCAGCACCCAGTCACGAGACAGCAGGTACATCGCACTGTGAAAAAATTACTGTCGTGGCTGGGAATGTGACATGAATATTGATGTGGAATTAGGAACATGACTACCATAGAGACGTAGATATTTTCCAGAAATAACTCTGTCAGGATTTTCAGCTCGAAAACTTGATCACAGAAGAATAATAGCATCTGGAAGAGTAAGAGCCCCTTTACTTCGGACAAGCATTTTGCAACATCCTGAGCATGTTCCAAGGGGCGGGGATATAGCTCAGTTGGTAGCGCGCTGGATTCGTTTTCAGTTGGCCGCTGTCAGCGTGATTTCGATCCCAGGTTCGGCGGAAATTTATTTCACAGAGTCAACTTTGTGTGCAGACTCTCTTCGGTGTCCGAACCTCCCCCTTAGGCACAGTTAATAATTGTCTACCTATACCCGTGTGACTTGGAATAATAGGCCGTGACAGGTAAATATGCGCCGAAATGGCTGCAATCTACTGGCCGTATAAAATTTCATCTCACACGGCATCACTGCAGAGCGCCTAGAACTGTACCCACGGAATATGCGCGATATAAGACTCATTGATTGATTGATTGATTGATTGATCGGCTTTACTCCTGCGAATGGGACAAACAACTAACTCTGATGTGTACGATATGCAGTGTGCGCTAAATATGATACCATTTTCTCTCAAAAATAAAACATCAGAGCCTCGAATCGCTACTGATGGCTTGCTGATCGCTTCAAGTGTTTGCTAGGCACGTGTGTTTTTCTAATCTCATGTGACCTCAAACCAAACCCACGTGACCTCGATCAAAACATGTTGCGTGGAACATGCTCCAGATGTTGTGAAGGTAAAGGGGCTCTTACTCTCCCAGACCGCTTAAATCCTGAAAGAGGTATTTTCGAAAATTGTCATTGATTTTCTGAAATAACTGTTGGTTTTGCATGGGCTCTGAAAGAGTGAGTACCCTCGCATTTGGGCAGACAAACTTTGCCCTGTGTTTCCTGTACACGGGGTTGAGACACACAGACCTGTTTACCCTTACGATTTTGGCGTAATTTATTACGATTTTCTGCAAAAAATACGTCAAGACTACGATTTTCATTAAAAAAAAAAAGGGGGGAATTTTTTTTTTTTTTTTTTAATTTTTTTTAATAATTAATTCACATGTTTGGCATTGTTGTTTTCAATGGCAAAATGGGGTGAAAAAGCACAGGACTGACCAGAGATCATGTCTGTCTGATGAGACGCTGGAGAGCCTTCTAGTGGTGAAGTTTCGCCCTCACTCATTCGGCAAGCGCAAGTACAGTAGAGAAGCGCTTGACACACTGAAAAAGGCCTACTACGAGCAAAAGAAAACTGAGAATCAGTGATGCATGTGCTTTTGATGTGATCTTCTTTGAAATTATGATGACTACAAAAACTGACTGATGTGTTTTGTTTGTGAATGATGGATATATGTGCATGATTGCGTTTCGCAGACACAGTTGTCATGTGCATTGTAATTGGCGACGAATGCTGGATGATTACTATTTTTGTGCCAGGGTTACTATTTTTGGGGCTGAGCATTACTCCAAAACACTTATGGGGGTAAACAGGTCTGGACACACCCTCTCGCTAGTGACTGGCCTGTAATGACATGTGGGGAAACTTAGCCAAGATTTTCTGTGCAAAAGCAAGGGAACTCACTCTTTCACAACCCATACAAACCCGACGGAGTTATTTCCGGAATTAGTGTATTTTTAAGCAGGCTCATTTTACAATGAAGTTAGTTATCATCCCTGATGAAGGAATGCAATTTTCATGCTCAGTTGTGTAGCTTAACTATTTCACTTACTGTATTATTTTTCATTATTTTTTCAGTGCCACGGATCATGCCTGGAAGCTGTTACAGCGGTACCTGGAGTGTTTTGAGGAGACGGACGGTCGCTACCACCGGTGTGTGTGTGAGAAACTCCTGTCCCAGGCCTTTCCATTGCCGGCTTGGATCGTCAATTCATACAAGGTAACACTAAATACACTTTTCTTCTCTGTCAGCTTCATTGTAAATATGGTCCAACCTGTCCATAAAGACCAAGGGACAAACTAAAAGTTGTAGGTGTTGTCAGGGATGGGCGCAATGGCTTGGTGGTAAGACGCCGGCCTTCAAGCCGGAAGGTCGTGGGTTCGAATCCCGGCCGCGCCTGGTGGGTTAAGGTGGAGATTTTTCCGATCTCCCAGGTCAACTTATGTGCAGACCTGCTAGTGCCTTATCCCCCTTCGTGTGTACACGCAAGCACAAAACCAAGTGCGCAAGGAAAAGATCCTGTAATCCATGTCAGAGTTTGGTGGGTTATAGAAACACGAAAATACCCAGCATGCTTCCTCCATGCGGCGTATGGCTGCCTAAATGGCGGGGTAAAAACAGTCATACACGTAAAAATCGTGGGAGTTTCAGCTGAAGAAGAAGGTGTTGTCAGGTGGTTAATATGGAAAGGTGAATTACACAGAAAATTCATTTTCCTGGATCCATTTGGGTGGTCAGTGTGTGTCGATGGTTGTTATTGAGAGACGGTCGCCAGGGCAGTTTCCACTGTACAAAAGTCTGCGTTTTTTGTTAGAGGCTACCAGAGGGTTTTGTTTTGTTAGAGAGGCTACCAGAGGGTTTTGTTTTGTTAGAGAGGCTACCAGAGGGTTTTGTTTTGTTAGAGAGGCTACCAGAGGGTTTTGTTTTGTTAGAGAGGCTACCAGAGGGTTTGGTTTTGTTAGAGAGGCTACCAGAGGGTTTGGTTTTGTTCGTCTCTGCACCTTTTGGGCCTTTGGCTATAGATCATTCTTTAATAGAAAATGTTTTCCTCCCAAACATGTCAATAAACATGTGTTCAATTGTAGTGAAGTAAGAAACGGTGACAAAGTTGTCAACTATTTGATTTCTTACTCCATCACAGCTTTCCGCTAAAACCATGATCGTGCTTGCCATTTTCCAAGCCTCTCAAAGAAATGTTTTACCGTGTCACAGCCTGTAGTAAGAACTGGTCAAGCATGCAGTCAATATTTTGTAGTTGTCGAAGATCAAAACACTGTTGGAGCAAAATATCACCCAGTAGATTTTGTCAATTGTTCATTCATCTTTCAAATCTTTTCTGTTACCTGTTCAAGCAATCCCAGCATACCTGAAAGGTACAATTATGTTATCCTTTTTCTGCATCTTTTTTTGAATGTGCTGACACACCTGTAATTTTTGTGCAGGTGTTGAGTGCACCGCAGCTGTTGCGAGTGTACCTGGATTACGACCTGTTGCAACCGGCCGCTGCCTTGTTGATAGAATACCTGGAAGGCCTCATGGGAGTGCTGCAGGGAAGAGATGCACCAGCCTTTGGTCTCAAGGTAAGTTTCACCGTTTACCTGATGTGTTGAGTGTCTTACAAGGTTGGGTATCTGTCATAGAGATGTGTGAAATCTATGAAGAAAGAAAATGGCTTTTGACATCACGGGAACATCTACTGTGAAACCCCCTTTTTAGGACCCCCCCAAATTTCAGACGTACCCCTTTTTAATTTTTCT
Source organism: Littorina saxatilis (assembly GCF_037325665.1). Lineage (NCBI taxonomy): Eukaryota > Metazoa > Mollusca > Gastropoda > Littorinimorpha > Littorinidae > Littorina > Littorina saxatilis. Next base: position 48,560,262 of record NC_090251.1, read on the forward strand.
CTCCAGATTTTGTTCTTAACATATGTGTAACTTTACTCTCGTTTTAATACTCGCTCCTTTTTAAAACTTGATTTTCTGAGAATTGTGGACGTCTTAAAAGGGGGGCTTGCATTGTAGGGTACAAAATGGATGTTTTCAAACTGAAACCATTTCTTTAAAATGTGTCTGTCTTTCGTGTCTTTTATGGGAATTTTAAGCTGCCTTTAAAGTTGTTCTTTTGCAGCCCTTATGGTCCGTTTACACCTTCATCGCACTTGCCACCTCGCTCAATTTCTTCCCGTCATTGACGCGTGTTATCCGTCAGCGCGTGTCTGCTTTGTTTATCTCAACCGTGGGAGCGTGTCTTGGCTTGCCGGACGGCTGCGGTGTCTGGCTAAATCTGGAGTTTACTCTCCCTTAACTTTTTGAGTCTGCCATATAGCGATGTCCCAGATTGTTTGTTTGTTCGTTCATGGGCTGAAACTCCCACGGCTTTTACGTGTATGACCGTTTTTACCCCGCCATTTAGGCAGTCATACGCCGCTTTCGGAGGAAGCATGCTGGGTATTTTCGTGTTTCTATAACCCACCGAACTCTGACATAGATTACAGGATCTTTTTCGTGCGCACTTGGTCTTGTGCTTGCACGTGTGCACACGGGGGTGTTCGGACACCGAGGAGAGTCTGCACACAAAGTTGACTCTGAGAAATAAATCTCTTGCCGAACGTGGGGACGAACTCACGCTGACACCGGCCAACTGGATACAAATCCAGCGCGCTACCGACTGAGCTACATCCCCGCCCCTGCGATGTCCCTGATAATTCCTCAATAATATTTCAGAAATAGCGGATATTGGGTGGGGAGGAGTAGGGTGGTGGTGTGGGGAGGAGTAGGGTGGTGGTGTGGGGAGGAGTAGGGTGGTGGTGTGGGGAGGAGTAGGGTGGTGGTGTGGGGAGGAGTAGGGTGGTGGTGTGGGGAGGAGTAGGGTGGTGGTGTGGGGAGGAGTAGGGCAGGTCTGCCTACCGTTACGGAATTTCCGTATTTGTCCCGGAAATCAATAATTTTTATCAAGTGTTCCGGAAAATACGGATGTTTGAAATGCGTCCCGGAAACTCAAAAAAATTCCAAACACGCTCACAACAGTGTGAGCGAGAGAGATTGCCTGGTGAATGACTTCCGGGAATTGCCGAAGTCACAGCTGAGAAATGACGTAGGCGGGTTCCGACTATTGCCGAGCAGCTCAGTTTTGTAGCTAATACGCATGCGCATCAACTTCTTGCAAGAAGAAAAGGTCGAAGAAAAGATGGCGTCAATGTTCCAACACTTGCCAATGGTCATGCTGTCAATCCTCACCATTCCACACTCTTCAGCACACTGCGAGAGGATTTTCTCGGTGGTCCGCAAGAACAAGACAGATTTTAGAGGCAGCATGGCAAAAGACACTCTCGAAGCACTTGTTGTCGCCAAGTCGAGACCCGGTGAAGCTCTGGATAGAGTTTACACCAACAAGGAGCTCAAAGACATGAAGAGTGCATATTACAGGTCCCTTCAGGCCAGCTCCAAATGAATGCAGTGACACCACCAAACCTTGTACAAAATGTAAATATTGTAAGTTTGAATTTCATTTTTTCAGTGACATTTACAGTGACAATGTTCAAGTTTGGCAAGATGATTTGAGGGCAATGTTAGGGTAAAATGACACCAGATTGCACCAATTGTGTCCTTTTGGCCAAAACAAATTTCCGAGGGGGGCATGCCCCCGGACCCCCCTAGCCGGCTCGCTTGCGCTTCGCGCAAAATCGACTTCTTTTAATCTTCAACAGAACTTTGTCCCTGAAGCTTCACTTGGAGGGTAGGCAGGCCTGGTAGGGTGGTGGTGTGGGGAGGAGTAGGGTGGTGGTGTGGGGAGGAGTAGGTTGGTGGTGCGGGGAGGAGTAGGGTGGTGGTGCGGGGAGGAGTAGGGTGGTGGTGTGGGGAGGAGTAGGTTGGTGGTGCGGGGAGGAGTAGGGTGGTGGTGCGGGGAGGAGTAGGGTGGTGGTGTGGGGAGGAGTAGGGTGGTGGTGCGGGGAGGAGTAGGGTGGTGGTGCGGGGAGGAGTAGGGTGGTGGTGCGGGGAGGAGTAGGGTGGTGGTGCGGGGAGGAGTAGGGTGGTGGTGTGGGGAGGAGTAGGGTGGTGTGGGGAGGAGTAGGGGGGTGGTGTGGGGAGGAGTAGGGTGGTGGTGTGGGGAGGAGTAGGGTGGTGGTGCGGGGAGGAGGGTGGTGCGGGGAGGAGTAGGGTGGTGGTGCGGGGAGGAGTAGGGTGGTGGTGCGGGGAAGAGTAGGGTGGTGGTGCGGGGAGGAGTAGGGTGGTGGTGCGGGGAGGAGTAGGGTGGTGCGGGGAGGAGTAGGGTGGTGGTGCGGGGAGGAGTAGGGGGTGGTGCGGGGAGGAGTAGGGGGGTGGTGCGGGGAGGAGTAGGGTGGTGGTGCGGGGAGGAGTAGGGGGGTGGTGCGGGGAGGAGTAGGGGGTGGTGTGGGAAGGAGTAGGGGGGTGGTGTGGGGAGGAGTAGGGGGGTGGTGTGGGGAGGAGTAGGGTGGTGTGGGGATGGCGAGGGTAGAGAAAAACGGCGTTTTTGCCCCATCAAAGTGAATTCATTCATTTTACAATTCACAGTATTTTCGTCATATAGGCCGTACCAATACAGATTATAATGTTATTTATCAATAATTCCTGATCTGCAAGCATTTTCCACTAGTTTTGCTTGTCTGAGAGAGACAGTGAGGAAGGCGAGAAAGTTTTGCGAGGGAAGTGTGAACATCCATGTTTGTTCGGAACGGGATGTTAACCATCTGGATAGTGCCAAGCAGGTGACAAGTGATAGCCATCTTGCAAGCTTGATCCAGAGGTGTGAACCGACCATTAGTGTCTTTACACATATGTATTGTGCAGGAGTCCGTGGAACACCCCAGAATTATGTTTAGTGAATTGATTAAATAAATGACCGTGATGCTTTTGTTTCAGGGTGTGGCGCAACCCAGCCCCATGTCAGTGTGGGTACCCTACACCTGTGCCGACCAGTTGTTAGGAGCTCTGCGACGGCATCAGGAGGTTGACATACACACAAGGGTTAGTTTCATCTTCTTCTTTTCATACCTTTACTTAATCAGGCTTGGGAATGTCGTAAATACGACAAAGTCCTATTTCTTTCGAATACATCACCTCAATTTAACTAATAGGAGTTACCTTACTTACGAGTGCTAGACTGAGAAGCGTCCTATGTTACCAGTACTAGACTGTAAACAAGGTCGCTAACTCTAGATTTCCGTCGGTATACCATTTAGGGGAGTAGTCTCCCTTTGTCGGTAGTACCTCTCTGCGCATGTGCCAATGCCCATAATCCCCAGTTTCATTTTCTTGCTACGGGGAGCTAGACGTGTATTTAGACCTTTCCCGTCTAAGAAGACTTCCTTCACAGGAACTACATCTTTCACCTTCAATCACGGTTTGGGCTTTCCTTTTTAAGGGCGATTACTACGCCCGTATACATTCAATGATTCATCACGTTGAACAACGTAACGAACCGTGAAAATGAAAGTGAAACGGCTTAAAAATGTAACAAAGTTACTTGGTCATAAGTAGAAGGTACTTCAATCATCAATGATACCTTGTTGACACACAGAGCCTAACAGGCTCCGTTACTTGTCTTTTAAAACTAGTGAACATGCAATTGAACGACAACTATTCTTTACTCAGTCGTTACGAATGTCGAACAGATATTTACAGCGGTTGGACCGGTTTCATTTGCGCAATAGAACTCCGCGAACGATAACTTACCTTGCCGCTTTCAATGGAAAGCAACGGCAGGTCACCCTACACATCAATGTAGGAATACGAACAAGACCTTCAACTTCGAAATTACCCAGAAGTTTTTTGCGTTTTAACAGCTTTTTATCGACTACAGCGAGGTTTACCAGGTGCGTTATCCCGACCGGAAGCGCATTTCTGATCCGAATTTTTAGGCGTACAAAGTACCGAGCGCCCGCGAAGGTTACATACGGCGTATGAATACTTCTGTCATTACAAACTGCGATGACTCTTGCGGGCAGCGTAGATACGGAACGCAGTACGCTTGAACGCTGATTGAACTGAAGGCACAGAGCGCCCGCGAATGTTACATACGGCGTATGAATACTTCGGTCATTACAAACTGCGATGACTTTTGCGGGCAGCGTAGATACGGACCGCAGTACGCTTGAACGCTGATAGAACTGAAAGCGGGTTGTATCGAAGAATAACAACAAACCTCGCCCGCTTGGAAAGAAAACCAAACACTGAGATTGAGACATGCGCCTCCGGGAATATTACGGAGGGAACTTCCTTTACTCTCAGAGAAAGGCAAGTAATTCTCTCTCCTATGTTTCTGGGAAACGATGTTTTCTGCGGTTGGCAGATTATGGTTTTGGTATTTTATCAGATGATCATGGTGGACTCACAGAGACCAGGTGGTGGTACTTCTTCAAATTGGATAAAGAATACTTTCCTTGCCAACTTAACTTGATTAACTTGTAAACTTGTATGCGTGCATACATACACATTATATATATAAACAGTAAATATATATTTAAAAAAAAAAAAAAAAAAATTTTTTTTTAAATTGACAAGGAAGAATTAAAGTGTATGCAAACACAGATGGGACATCTTTATTGGGATATAATCCTTTTTTTCTTGGCAAAGGGTATCAAAGAAGTCAGTTGATGTTACAAATTCCATTTTCATGGAGTGTTTAAATCAGCTATCTGAGTGGTAAAAGATTTAACTTATGGTTAAACTCAAGTGTTTACACTTTGAGATTACACTCAGCTAAAATCTGTTGATACCACAGTGCCAGGAGACAGCTCTTCAAATTCAATTAGAACAGGCACACATATATACTTATGTTCTGTTCCAGTGCACAATTGATGTACATTACACTTGAATGACATGTTATGAATAATATACAGTTGAAACCATGCCTTAGGGGCATGAATAAACTTGGTTGTTAACACATGAGTATTACACTCAGCTGAGTTTTCACAACATGCAAGATCGAGCAAGGCTCTGAATAATACTCACAGGTGAGCTTCCTATAATGTTGTCATGCCTCTACTTATTCCTGGTTCGTAGGCAAAACCTAAGCCTCTGACCTTTAACAAGGCCACATCTCTACTGTTGTCACCTAATCCTACGACTAGGTTCTCAGAAGTAGACAACAGGACCTAACAATAAGAGGCCGCCCTTAAATAACACTGGCTCTAGTCAGGTTCATACAAGGGATACAATGTTTATCATTTCATATTATGGAAAATATAACATATTTGCTAAACGGATGTTGTTACAACACACAATTAACTATGCCTCCTAGACAGAGCGGCTACTCTCATGAGAAAGGTACTGGATAAACTCTTGGCACAACCATGCCGTTATCAGTACGAGGGGGAATTAAGTCATATTGACATGTATTATATATACGTAGACATTACCAAACAGACAATGTCGGGCGCTCTGGGGGAATACCTCCAGTAAGCACAGGAAGAGACAGGCTTCCTTTTCGCCCTGATAACTCCCAGGATCGTTGCGACAGCTTATGACAGACCCTCCAGCTGTCAGGCAAGACGTCCACTGGGCGTAACATGAGTAGAATCTCCCTGAGGTAGCTACAGCCTCGTCTGCAACCTCTCCCTTGAGGTGACCCCGAAACACGGCTGTTGACAGGACTGGGCCCCTCCCACCACTATCTTTGCCAGGGTTCCCCATCATGATGGTGGCTTCATGCATTTTGACTACCAGTATTCAGTGCTGCAAACTGCCTGTAGCGATGCTTCAGCACCGGAAGGACAGCTCCCGCCCCCCATTGCCTGTCTACCACCTCCTGACGGACTGAGGAAGACCTAATGTTTAACGCTCTTGGAACTAGACCAACACTTCACGCCTGACCATATTCAGCAGTGCCCGGCTACACAGAAGTCTGGGAGTGTGAGGAGAATGCCTAGAGCCTCCTAGTTATCTTCATCACATGGAATGGAGAGCTAATGGTTAGAGGCTACAACCTTCACACCGGGGAGCCGCCCTACCAGTAACAAGATGGCACCTGCAATCTGCATACAGATCACCAGTCAAACAGCGGTGGACAACTGAACAGGGTATGGTAGTCACATCAGTTTCCATGCATACTGCAAGCTCTTGAGGTCTCTAGATGTCTCCTTCGGATACACAGCTACAAGACAGACACTGCGTACCAAGATAAGAGGAATCAAAGTGTCTCAAGACATTTGCCTGAGGAAACGACTCTGAAGATCACTCACACTTGGAGTGGAGCTTGTTCAACAGGGTAACAGGCCCAAGAATCTTGCCATACAAGCGTCGGGCAACACGGGTGAGCATGTTCAGGCTACATCACAAGGCGGGGAGCTGTTGGAGATAACGCAGAGACGGGGGAAGAAGTGCTCTGAGAACGTCAAGTACAGATTGCTTTCATGACCTGTGGACGGACCCAGCGTAACAACTTGTAGAGTTGCCCCTTCTTCCTGAATGTCATCTGACACCCGCATCAGCCAGGGGATGATGATAGAAATGTCAGATTGTACAGTCGACACTCAACAGAGGATGTCCGACACCTGTAACAGGTCACATCTCGACTGATAATGATAACAACTCTGGCAGAAGCATCAACAGGAGAGACGACAGTAGACGTCCTAGAGAAGGGATGGGCCGTTTAAGATCACTGGGCAGGTGCCCCTGGGATGATCAGCAGCTTTTGGAAGACAACCTACCCCAGGGTCAGGCAGTCCTTAGGCTACAAAACCTCATGGTTATCTTCCTTGGACCAAGTCAAGAACCGCCCTGATATGGCGCTTCGTGGTCGGCTGGGCGTTAAGCAAACAAACAAACCAAGTCAAGGAAAAACCCTTCAACAGGGTCAGCACTCAACCTACGTCATGCTTCAGAGACGGACAGACTTGACTAAAGAGGGAATGTCTCCCGAGGTGACTCCGCCCGTTTTTCCATGGACTTTCCAGGAAGGACACTGAGAGATAGTCTGAGGTCTGGCCAGCCATCCGCACTATGAGATCCATGGGCCAGATTTCATAGATCAAGGAGGACCTCTCAGCCCATGCGGATTGATTAGTGCTGCCAGACATCTTGGACTGGGTAAACCATACGTCCCTCCATCATTGAGTCAAATTTTCCTGGAACAAGAAGAGCTTCCTCTACCTTTAGGGGTATTGGGTACGGCCACAGACACACTTGGATTTGGGAAGGCTCAGCCACCCCTTCCAACCGAACCTTGAATTGGACAAGCTTCGTTTGCCTCTTACAACTGGCGCTCTAAGATCCCTGGACCACAGAGATAAGACCTAGAGGTATTCCTCCCCCGAAAGGCATAATGAGTGCGGCAATACCTTTGACAGTGGGTGAATGTGTCCATCCCATTCATATGTAGACTCTCAGATGCCTGGACTCAAAAGCTAAAGGAGCTGGAGGAAAGAGACACAGTGAGATCCTAGCAGGAGCTAGGAATACCACACAAGGCTATCTCCCTCGCTCCCAGTCTACGGTGACACAAGGTTATTGGGTGAGTATAAGTTGTGTCACTCTAAGAGCTTGAGGTAGAGACACAGTGAGATCCTAGCTGGAGCCAGGAATACCACACCAGCCTTTTCTCCCTCGCTCGAAGAGCCTGAGGTAGAGACACAGTGAGATCCTAGCTGGAGCCAGGAATACCACACCAGCCTATCTCACTCACTCCCAGTCTACGGCTACGCGTCGTTTTTTGGGCAAGAAACGTGGCAACTCGGGTGCTGACTAAGACCTTTGTCAAGTCAGAACTATGCATCAGACCAAGAGAGTACACCTCCTGCCTCAGGCAGGGGCCTGAAAACAACTCTGCATAGTCACCCTAGAGCTCAGCTTCACAAACAGCTGAAGTGCCCCAGAGCTCACAAAGCTATGCTGGTCAGACAATGCAACACTTGCCGCCCGCAGCCACGCCTACTGAAAATCCAGATATGGACTTGGGTGATCTAGGCAGAAGTACTACTGAGATCACAACATAAGACATCTTTGTGAGTTCAACTACCAGGGGGCAGAACTTTGCATCAGCCCAAGATAGTGCACCTTCGGCCATAGGCCGGAGAACATCACTGCATAGTCATCTAAGAACTTGTGAGCTCTACAGAAATCTGGAGTGTCCCAGAACCCACAAAACCTATGCTGGGCAGACAACCCAGCAGATGCCTCCTACAACCATGTTTACAGAAAACCTAGATCAAGGACCTGGCTGATCAAGCCAGAAAACGGTCCTGCTGAAATCACAAATGGGACCTCTCAGTGAGTTGCATGCCAGGCATGGCACCCTCTTGAGTAAGACAAGAGCGGTCATTCAGCCAATAAGGGCTCAGAGATGCCCATGGTCACTGGGGACCCCCTCACGCTATAAGTGTGGAATTTCAAAGTAAGAAGCAGGTTTTCCCCTTGGGTAAAGGCAATACAGCTGGCTGTCTTTCACTTGCTATTCTAGGACAAATGGTACCTTTAACCATTAAGGGTAGGCTTATAGCCCCCACATGCGTTGAGACAGGCACAGGAAAGGTGCAGACAGTGACCGTACTGCTGAGCGCACTTGCGCTTACTTCCTGTCACGCAGGAGGAACAGCTAAGTCAGCCTGAATTTACACTGGTATCTGTGCCTACCATCCTCATTAGAGAGGTAAATTCAGAGAGGATATATATATTCATTCATGCGACTGGCACAATTGTTTGCCATGGAAAGTGGTGCCTCAGACCAGAATTCTACAGGATCTCTGGAAACTCTGTCAATCTCCCTTAAATGGAGGATCAGTCGCAGAGACGCACCTTGGTGATAAGTTCAAGGTATTAGAGGAATTGTTATCTCTGACCATTCCTCATCTTTTAGGTCGTTCACCTGATCCACCTGCAGAACTTTACGTTGCTGGGGAGTTGGGTCGCTCAAGGCGCATAATGGCAAGTCATAACCATAACCCAACATTGATAAAGACAAGTGATCAGAGGAATAGTAACGACCATCGAGTAGAAACCAGCTCTACATTGACAGGTGGGACTTTCTTTCGATTGTCCCTTTCTGGAGCAAGTTGACACAGTGGCAACAATGCAACTTGCCACTCGCCCGACTCAGGATTTCTTGCTTCTCAGTCCGATGATCTATCCTTTTCTTCCCCCGATTTTACAGGGGGGATTCCGGACAAATGGGCTGAGTCGGGTGAGGTGACACTAGATTACCGATCGAAAGTCAACCCTCCAGCCTGTTATCTATTCTCCTATTAGTTAAATTGAGGTGATGTATTCGAAAGAAATATGTATTTTTTACAAGTAAAATGACTATTTCTAAGAATACTCACCTCAATTTAACCAGAGACCCTCCCACCAACCCCGCTATTGACTTAATAGCTTCGAATTGAAACTGGGGATTATGGGCATTGGCACATGCGCAGAGAGGTACTACCGACAAAGGGAGACTACTCCCCTAAATGGTATACCGACGGAAATCTAGAGTTAGCGACCTTGTTTACAGTCTAGTACTGGTAACATAGGACGCTTCTCAGTCTAGCACTCGTAAGTAAGGTAACTCCTATTAGTTAAATTGAGGTGAGTATTCTTAGAAATAGTCATTTTACTTGTAAAAAATACATTTTTTAAATGTGTAAGAAAAAAGCCTCCGTGGGCCCTTAAAAATGCTTTAAAACGCAACATTTTCCAGTCAGTACGCCCAAATCACTTTTATTCATTCCCAGGCCTGCTTAATACAAATAAAAAGAATATACCTTTACTTATTATCTACTGCTTATGCTAATTACAGGGCTTGAAATCCTCCACTGAAAGCCCATTTTCCGTCTTTCTTGAAATCTCGTTTTCATCCTCCCAAAATGCCAGAAGTCTTTTACCCTTGTCTCTCTTTCACTCACAGTTATCATCAGTTTGCATAGATCGACTTCTAATTGTAAAAAAAAGAAAAAAGAAAATACAGGGGGACTTTTTGTCAGCACCTGGTCTGAAGTACTTGTATCCTATTTTCCATGTTGTGTGCAGAAAACCATGTACAAATTGGTTGTTCCATTCATATGGCTTTGATACAGGGTTCGTACAGAGTCCTTGAACCCTGGAAAACTCCTTGAAAATTGAAAAACCTTTTCCAGGCCTTGAAAAGTGCTTGAAAATAGAGTTTTGTTAAATAGTCATTGAAAAGTACTTGATTTTTCCAAATTGTTGCCTATACATTTCGTCAGCAGCTTGTCTTATTTAAAAAAAAAATGCAACCCCCTTTGTTTTCGTCAAATACAGTACACACATTTTGGGAGAATAAAAGATCGAGTGAAAACGAAAGCAGACGAACTAACTATTACTAGTCACCCGTAGTTGCTTCCCTTCCCAGAAGTTGGCAAGGGAAACAACTACGGAATGACTTGGTGCTTTGCATTAATTTGGGGAAAATCATGTCCTTGAAAAGCATTTATTTGGTCCTGGAAATGTCCTTGAAAACTCCTTGAATTGTATCAGCTCTGCCCTGCAGGAACCCTGCTTTGATATCTTCGTTCAATTATCTGTCTGCGAGTACTTCAGATTTATGCAAAAATGTTTTCATTGCCTGACTTTTTCTCTGCCCTTTTCTTGTTTATTTAATTTTATTTCAAACTGAAGCAACTTCACACGATTCTTTTCTGTTTTCAGCTTCAGGATAAGATCAACATGTACCACCACAAGGTGTCCGAATTATCTGCTGCGGCGTCTTGACATTGTTCCCGATAACCTTCAGTACAACCTTAGAAACTGACCGCTTGTGTTCATTCTGTGGCTGCAAAAAGACTGGCCATTCACTGGTTACAACATGGAAATCTGATTGTGCTTGTGTTTGTTTTATGACCACCTGCAGACTGACTATTCCTCATATTTCTGACTGGCACTGCACATATGAAGCAAATTGTCATAGGATTTAAGGATTTGCTGAACACAGTATGTTATGCTTCAGTGGATGCTCTCAAATGTTATTGATTTTTGAGTCACTTGAGAAAAAGTGACTCTATGTAATCGGTCAGTGTTAGTCTGTCCGGCCGGCCGGCCGGCCGGCCGTAGACACCACCTTAACGTTGGACTTTTCTCGGAAACTATCAAAGCGATCGGGCTCATATTTTGTTTAGTCGTGACCTCCAATGACCTCTACACTTTAACGATGGTTTCGTTGACCTTTGACCTTTTTCAAGGTCACAGGTCAGCGTCAAAGGAAAAATTAGACATTTTATATCTTTTCTCGGAAACTATCAAAGCGATCGGGCTCATATTTTGTTTAGTCGTGACCTCCAATGACCTCTACACTTTAACGATGGTTTCGTTGACCTTTGACCTTTTTCAAGGTCACAGGTCAGCGTCAAAGGAAAAATTAGACATTTTATATCTTTGACAAAGTTCATCGGATGTGATTGAAACTTTGTAGGATTATTCTTTACATCAAAGTATTTACATCTGTAGCCTTTTACGAACGTTATCAGAAAAACAAGGGAGATAACTAGCCTTTTCTGTTCGGCAACACACAACTTAACGTTGGGCTTTTCTCGGAAACTATAAAAGTGACCGGGCTCAAATTTTATGTGAACGTGACTCATTGTGTTGTGAATAGCAATTTCTTCCTGTCCATCTGATGCCTCATATAATATTCAGAACTGCGAAAGTGACTCGATCGAGCGTTTGCTCTTCTTGTTAATCATGTGAAAAAAAGTGTCATTTGCATTTGGATGACATTTATTCAAATTTGTTGTTGGTAAATAAAGAAAATCCAAGAAAAATGTCACTGTTTTGGTCATTATTTTGCTGCTGTTGCCTCAAGAAAATGTCTACAATTGACATTTATCTAGGTAGACTAAGATTTGTGTTGTTTGAATACAAAATTATCCCAAAAATGATATTAAACTAAAATGTCTCTTGAGAAAGTGAGGGGATGAGGAAAAGTACATGTTGGTCAAATAATTATCCAAATTGACCCTTTTGTTTTACTCAGCATTCTTCCATGTCAATGAAAAAGATGAACCATATTGTAAGCTTTACTGTAATTTATTCTCAGGTTACAGGTTAAAGATTGCATCAACAAATCAACTATGTAAAAGCAACAAATCAACATCCAACATGCTTAAAAAAAACTACATCTTTCAACAACGTGAAGTAAACCTTGTTCACATTTGTAACAAATGAAATACATCATACTTATTTTCTAACAAGTCGGTTTTCCCTTTCATCAAGGTTGTTCAGTAATGTAACTCACAGAACAGCAAAGATTTTCAAAAATTACACTTTTAACATAACAACCACAGAAGGTATCACCCTGGCAACAGAAAATAAAGAATATGTGCATTAACGAGGGAAAAATAAAACCATTGTACATCCTTCAGAAGCAGTAAAATAACTCTGCTTCAACGGACGAAACAAGGCACATGCCTCTTACTTACAGTGCAAACTGAACCACGTTGATTTGTTAAGTTTTCATTGAAAACAAAAAAATAACGTTAACAACCGTACATAAATTAACAGGATACATGCACTTCCTCAACAAGTAAGAATGTTAACAGAATTATTTGTTTCCAGCAAATTTGCAGAAGAAAAATAATTAATGGCCATACAAGTATGGACTATTCAAAAGTTGAAGGCAGTCCTTGGCATGACCTTTGGTAATGTCAAAACAATTTTGGGGCAGACACCAATCATCATTTCTGGCAGGTGTAAGCTTTTGTTAAAGGCATATGTACTCGATGACTATACACGCTAATTGCTTTACCAACAGCTGGAGACATGCTAAATTAAGTTCCCTGCAAAATATTGTGGTCTAGGACCCCTTCAATGTTGAGATATGTTAATTTTCATTTTGATCTGGATCGTCCTATTTATGGATTTGGCAACACATGTAACGTTGATGCAAGGGAGCTAACACCGCGGCTTTGTTGACATCCTCACTTTTTCAGAGGCTAGAACAAGCTGTAATGCATGTATTATGGTCCGCGCATGGTGACATATCGTCATTATATGGTCTTATGGTGCGTTTGACATCGATTATGGGCAAACTACACTTTGTAAACACGGGAGCGCGTACATATGCCTTTAAGCAACTTAATTCTACAAACTACCTCCCGTAAAAGGAAACTTTCAGTTTGTCTCGTTTAGACTGCCAAAAAAGCAAGTCATTTCAGACGTTTGGAGCCATACTAATTTTTCACAGGATACATGACATCAATTGACAATATCTGATGCTCTCAAGATTTGTTTCTGCTTAAAGTAAATCTTTTATAACTTTTAGATATCAGACACAAGTCAGTCAGGATTGGAAGGGAAGTAACTCAAGACCACCTCTAATGCTTGCACAGTTCAATTTGAAAGGGGTCAACAAAAGTAAATCTCAAAGCAAATTCACACAAAATTAAACTAATGCATGCTACAACAATTAACAAAGCACTTGAATACTGTATCACATACACATTCATTAACACACACATCCAAGTTATTGTGCATAAAATAAATAGCTATGATGTGGATGATCACTTCATAAAATTAATGCTGACTTCCAATTCAAAAAGCTGATGCCCAAAAATAACAGTCATTAGTATGGACTGTACTTGATCAGGAAATCCTGTCAGATGGAAAACAAAATAAAACATCAGTATTCACATACATTGAGATAAAAGCAACATTTTTTTGTGTAATTTGTCCTTTACAGATTGTGAAATATGCTAGAAAAAGGACTGCTCTTGAATTGTTAGTGTAGAGGTAGATAAAAGAATGAGCAACTGAAAATACGGTAGTTTTTGGTCAGTTGAATAAATAGTTGACCTTAGTTTGTATGATGACAGTTCTTGAAAATGTGAATACATGTGGCAAAGAATTAACTCGTACACACACACACACACACACACACACACACACTACAAATGAAACAAGTGCAATTTCCTTGCAACACACACTGACCTTGTCATGGTGAGTGCCGACAAAGTTCTTGAGGAAGTGGATGTATCTGGCAGAGAACTCAAACACAGTCGCCTTGTCCGTCTTGTCCGACATGCCTGGCACCAGTTGCCTCATCAGGTCACAGGCATCCTTGATTCGGGCCCTGTGCACATGACATAAGCAATTTGGCTTCATTCGTTTTAATCGTTTTTTTTAAATGTAATTTTTTCACAGGTGGGACTGAAAAATGTCATGAATCCTGAAGAATGAGGGGGGGGGGGGGGGGGTCTGGGGGACCCCAAATACTGAAGGAGGGGGGGGTCTGGGGGACCCCAAATACTGAAGGATTTATATAATTAACAACCAAAAAAAAGTCACCCGTGTTTTTTTCTCCAGTCTTCCATGCAGCTCCCTTCTGTGTCTGTGTGTGTGTGTGCGTCATTGTGCGTGCGATGAATCCGAAACAAATTATTTGCTGCACTAGCTCCATGAAACGTTACCCCAAAAAATGGTCTGGCAGGACCAAGTCTTCATGTATACAGTGGAACCCCCCCTTTTAAGACCCCCAAAGACTTTTTAAGACCTTGTTTTCTCAGATTTTCTGTTCATAGCCTGTAAATGTACTCCCATGTTGACTCCCTCCTTTTTAAGACCGATTTTCTCAGATTTTCTGTTCATAGCCTCTGTAAATGTTCTCCCATGTAAAGACTCCCTCCTTTTTAAGACCGATTTTCTCAGATTTTCTGTTCATAGCCTCTGTAAATGTACTCCCATGTTGACTCCCTCCTTTTTAAGACCTTGTTTTCTCAGATTTTCTGTTCATAGCCTGTAAATGTACTCCCATGTTAAGACTCCATCCTTTTTAAGACCGATTTTCTCAGATTTTGGGAGGTCTTAAATGGGGGGTTCCACTGTAACACTCTCATGATTGCTGAGATGAGTCAAAATAATTTAAAAAAATACAGAGCTGCAATGAAGGTCTCACCGTCGTCGCCTCTCCTTCATGTTATGATTCTCCCTCACCGGCTCTTCACCGGGCAAATCAGAAGAGCTGTTGAAGAGAGGCGGAGGGGGAACACCGCCCTGTTTGAGCGGCTGTGTGCGTGCGGGGCTTGACAGGGCCAGCAACTCCCTGGCGGCGGCCACAGGCGGCATGTTCTCGTCCTGACTGGCAACACCTTTCAGGTTGATGTTGCACGGCAGTTTGTTCTGGAGAAGCTGGGGAGAGATAAAGATAACAAGTGAATGGGAAAACAAAGGTCAAATATTTTGTTTAAAAGAATTTAGGAAAACTATGATTGCTTGCCGTGATTCTGGCACTCTATCATACTTTCAGATAGGTTGACTTTAATCACAGCTTAGGCCAACAAAAAAAAATTGTCTGTTTCTGGTCACCCGACCAACCCTAAATTTTGGCGCCGACCCTAAACTTTGTTTTTCCAAACTCAAAATTTTTTTTTTTTTTTTTTTTTTTGGTGGTAAAGGACAGGGTGAGAAAATGAACAACAAAAACGTGTGAAAACGAAAGTCCGCTGACGATTTGTGAATGTGTTGAGTGTCTTGTCTCTATGTATAGTGAATCCAGTCTCTTTGCGCGATTTTTCAAGTTAGTTTTATTGGTCTACATTTGGGGTAAAAAAGAAAATTTAAAAAAAAAAAAAATCCCTACCTACCTACCCTATTTTTTTTAGCCATGTTGCCAGAAACAGACAATTTTTTTTTTTGGCCTTAGGAAAAAAAAGAAGAAGCAAAAGACTGCAAATTGTAATACCGACATATCCACATGTTCACACACAGACACACTCATATATAATTTCCGCATAAGCAACAGAAACATCTAAAAGAAATGTCTGCCTTTTACGCTGACCTTGAATTGTGATAAAAGTCAACCAAAATAACACGAAAGCAACGCTTTCAGTTCAATCAGGGACCTATATCTAATATAGGTCTATGGTTCAATTCACTCAAACTGATTCAGATAAATATTTTCTCTCACTTTGAAATGCAGGTCTACAAGCCTCCATGGAAAAAAAACACCTCACAAAGTGAAACCAATTTAGAAAATGGCACTTACTTGATTAATAAGACTGCCTGGTTTTGCTGCTGGCTTTCCTGCAATGCCATTGGAAACTGTAGGCAGAGTGTTCTGTTGCTGGTTATCTCCAAGCGGCTTCTTCCACGTGCCTTTCTCCTGTATGTTAGTCTGCTGCTGTTGCGCTTGCATCACCTTCAATAAGCAGGTGTTCGGTACAGAATTTGATTGTGCGCATGTTTTACTACATAAAAGAAGTCATGATTTTTACTAAAATTTCAATCAAAGTTGATCTCTATTGCTCTCAAAATTGTTAGGTTCTAAACAGCAACTCACGATATCTCTGTCTCTCTCCTCTCTCTCTCCCAACTCAATTCACGTGCATTTGCACAGCACTGATGTTCTCGGGCCACGGTCTTCAGCCTCTGAAGCATGCTTTTGAGATTTGACCCATTGTTCTGACCCCTGCCTGGTCAACCATCCAATAGTTTTGGCATGAATACATTAGGTCTTCTAACCATCGACTATCCTGCTACATGTAAAAAGCCAGAACTGACATAATCATGGGCCTGTACATCGTTTCAATCCAGGTCTTGCTGACCTATTGTCCTCTCAGTCTGGGACTGAACAGCTGACTGACTATTACTGTCCCCAGTGCTAGCGACTATTTAGGACATGATGTGGTTATATATGCTAAGAACAACACTAGCTGTGTTCAGTTGTACCCCTCCTCTCTTCACCCCCCCACCACCCCCATTATCACTGTTGGTACTTACGAAGTTACGTATTATTGCCATGATGAAATCGCCGTGCGCTCAAGCAATTCTGCGAACGTTATTATCATTATCAATATTATTAGTAGTACATGTATCATTATAAGGCGGGGGGGGGGGGGGGGGTTGCATATGAAAGGAAATGGCCAGTGTGAAAGAGCAGATGGGTCTCAGTACACGTACAATACTCATCGAGATATATATTACACCAAAGCAAAACACGGAAGACAGTCGCACCTGCTTCATCCCTCATGTTGCCTTGCCCCCCACCACCACCACCATAACTCTCAAAACCCGAAACATATATCTCTTTCAGTCTTGAAACGGCATTGTGAATGTTTAGGAACTGCTATGTCATTGTCAATAGTCCTAAAGCAGTAAAGGCAAAAAACCACTCTTGCACTAACAAAGCTACCCTGCAATATTCACGGCCATTATGTGTAATTCAAGTCTGCACAATGGAGAACACCTGCCAACCTAGATTTTCGACACAGTGTCAATAATCAGGTCACCGTAACTTGAGATCTGCGTAAACAAGTCTATTCATACGCGTAGCGGACAGCACTCTATAGTTCCTCAATGCATCAAAAAAAGTGTGTGGCTTTTGGGGTAGGTGTGACGCAGCTCTTCCCGCAATAGTCAGTCCAAATCAATACCGCAGAAGCCAGTATATCCACACCGTCAATTTAAACAAATAAAATGAATGTGGAAGAAATAAACCCAACCCAATTTCCTTTTAACAGTGTGAGTTTCAGAAAACTCAGAAAAACTTCTCGAGACACATGTATATGAGTAACTACATCAGCAAATACATAAAACTGTACCAATGAATGGAGGAAATAAAGCCACTGCAGCCAATAATGGATATATCGTTTCCCAGACATCACATACAATTGATCCGTCTCTGTCCCGACCTGGATTCGAACCTGTGGCCCGAGGTTCACAAGTCAAATGCTCTACAGTAGGGTTTCATTTATTAGTGCGCCCTGCGCCATTGGCGCATTAAAGCTGAAAATGTCCCATCACAATTTCCTTCAGTGCGTCAAAGAGCGCATTGAGATTTATTACGTCCCACTTCGCCACCAAATGTACACTTTACATCGGATCACACACACACACACACACACACACACAGACACACACTACAGAGAAAACACCATATAGCGGCTAATTCTCAGATGGCACCATATTGTATCTTTGGTCAAAACGCGTACAGGCCTCTTTGGGGCTTCTTGCCTTTGACTATGTCCCATCGGAATTTGGTTGAGGGGGACAAATGTCCCATTGCCTTTTTCTCCCAGGCTAAACCCTGCACAGTGGAACCTCCCTTTGGAGACCCCCTAATACGAGACTCCCTCCTTTTCAAGACCGTTTTGAATTTCTCCGATTTATTTGTTCATAACCTCAGTACATGTACCCCCATTTTAAGACTCCCTTCTTTTTGGCTCACGTAAGTGTTGCCTATGCGATGCTAACTTTTGTCTGTCTGTGCGTGCGTGTGTGATAGAAACTTTAACATTTGAATTGACTGAACACCGAAATACTAATTTTACCTGCTTATTATTCAAGCAACAGCTTCAAAGTATTGACTGAAGCAATGATCAACATTTCGTCGGCACGTATGTAGTTAAAGTGTGTATCCAAAGAAAACGGGTGGTGGGGGGTTTTGGGGGGGTAAAAACAGGTGACTGGTTTGTGTCGTGTGTGGTATGTAGACCAGGTCAGGGGTCAAGGTTAGGTCAGATCGCGTGAAGGATTGTGGTATAGATACAGTTATCGCCGAGCTGCAGTTCGCCGATTCGGAGAAGACGACTCATGATTTCACATTGTTCGGTTTCGTAGCTCCAGAAAAATAGATAAAGAAGATACCAAAGGAGATTTCCTGCAGGTTAATCTGCACAGCGTGTTTCCAGTGTCTGCGCGAGGAAGCGCTGTCGAAAGCGCAGTGTCGATCTGGCCATCTGGCAGTCGTGTCCCCGTAAGTAGGCTACAGACAGACAGATCTAGATCTAGTGTCTCGCACCGTATCACTTATGCTTACTGTGTGTGTGTATGTGTGACGGAGTGATTGAGTTTGTGTTACTGTTTGTCGATTTCTTACGTGAGCCTTGAAGGCTTCGCCTCTTGTTAAGACTTGATTTTCTCTGATTGTTTTAGGTCTTCAAAGGGGGCTTCCACTGTACCAACTGGGCTACAAGATCCTGCGATATCTGCGTTTCAAAAACTCCGAAGCATCACACATCATTCGTTCACCCCATCACCTGTTGTTGAAGCTGCAGCTGATGGTGATGCTGCAGGGCCTGAGGTCCAGTGAGGTCCCCCACAGACGACAGGACCAGCAGCTGACCGGTACGAGGGTTGGTGGCATAGATATAGCGCGGTGTGTGGGGTGGTCCACAAGTACTTGCCAGGTTGAGGGGTAGATGGATGGCTGGCAGGGGTGCTGGAGTGTCTGTGCTTCCTGGCGAGGATAAGCAGTTGTCATGTTATTGTTGTGTTTGTGTCCCGGCTGCTGCCTCTTTGAAGAAAACGTTTCAGAAGCAAATCAAACCTGTGAACACTTGTCCAAGATTATTGAAAGTTAACGGCCCAGTCTGCCTCAACTGGTTTACAGAACTATCTAAATCTTCTTACAAAAAAAGCAGTTCTAACCTTCTGGAACACACTTGCAATAGTATTATAACAGCAGTTAATGATACCGATCGTTTAAACGGCTATTTTAGCTTGCATAAACCACACACCAGATTTCGTGGTTTATCTAACCCCTGAGCCATCGTGAACCCGTGTGATCCACTTTCTTTTTTTTCACAATTTAGTCTTCAGTTTGTGATTTCAATGCGACTCGCTGTATCTGCAATAGCACGTTATTGTGTACCTAGGAATCTAAAACGCAACAAACGGCAGCGAGTCACACGAACTTATGGGCGGCGGTTGGCTTCAAAGAGCAA
This sequence comes from Littorina saxatilis, assembly GCF_037325665.1. Lineage (NCBI taxonomy): Eukaryota > Metazoa > Mollusca > Gastropoda > Littorinimorpha > Littorinidae > Littorina > Littorina saxatilis. The sequence goes on from NC_090251.1 coordinate 48,579,965, forward strand.
GCGCTATGCAGTATACATACTACATTACTGTCTGCAACACGACCTTGCGTTACCTAGCAGCTGCTTCCCGGCTACCTTTTTTAAAACTTTCACTGAAAACTTCGAGTTGTACTGATCTTGTGTTGATGAAAAAAGAAATCTTTCATGATTTAAGAATGTTTGTCAATTTATTATTCAGATTTTAAAAGTTAGTTCTAGCGCCAAAATGAGGCGTCCGATTGTGGTACAAACAATCCGGCTGGCCACGCAAAAATATATTCTATGAAAAATGCTCGCTCTTTACGGAGGGCACCTAGGATGTTCTCAAGCGGTGAGTGATTAAACAAAAGGGTGTTTGTACTGTGTGTAAAAACCTGACAGTGTCTGTGAGTGTGACCAGAAACTGATGGTTTACGGGAAGCTGAGTGTGCCTTTAACTTGACCTTGACCGTTACATGACCTTGACCTTCAGGGTCAAGGTCAAATAACTAAACCTAGCAATGACATCATACACTAAGAACTGCTTTACACATTTTTCCTACCAAAATAAATGTGACCTTGACCCAAGGTCAAGGTCATCCAAGGTCATGCAACACAAAGCTGTTAATTCAAGACATAGGAAGTACAATGGTGCTTATTGGCTCTTTCTACCATGAGATATGGTCACTTTTAGTGGTTCACTACTTTATTTTGGTCACATTTCATAAGGGTCAAAGTGACCTTGACCTTGATCATATGTGACCAAATGTGTCTCATAATGAAAGCATAACATGTGCCCCACATAATTTTTAAGTTTGAAACAGTTATCTTCCATAGTTCAGGATCAAGGTCACTTCAAAATATGTATACAATCCAACTTTGAAGAGCTCCTGTGACCTTGACCTTGAAGCAAGGTAAACCAAACTGGTATCAAAAGATGGGGCTTACTTTGCCCTATATATCATATATAGGTGAGGTATTGAATCTCAAAAACTTCAGAGAAAATGGGAAAAATGGGAAAAATAGCTGTTTTTTTAGACAACATTTATGGCCCCTGCGACCTTGACCTTGAAGCAAGGTCAAGATGCTATGTATGTTTTTTGGGAACTTATCATACACCATCTTGCCAAATTTGGTACTGATAGACTGAATAGTGTCCAAGAAATATCCAACGTTAAAGTTTTCCGGACGGACGTCCGGACGGACGGACGGACGGACGGACGGACGACTCGGGTGAGTACATAGACTCACTTTTGCTTCGCATGTGAGTCAAAAAATGAATAAATAAAAACAAGTTATTAACAAACACTTTTTTTTTTTAAGACCGATGCAATCAGTTTCCCACGGTATCCACAAGGCATGAAGACGTGACAGAAATCGAATGTACCCAAAACAAGAAATGCAATTGCTCATACGACTCATCTTCGTCATAAGTAATATGAAACAGAAATTATATGATGCTCTAGCTCCATAAACGTTCAAGAGAATGAAAATATCCTAATTGATCCAAGCTGGATCGCATTTAGATCTTGAAATTTGACCAGGATCATGCAGACTTATGTCTAGAGGTCATCAAACCATGGAAGTACGTGCAGTTTTGAAGATCTAGAATCCTAAACGGAGATTTTGTTTTCTATCCCAACATGACCCCGCTGTGACCTTGACATTTAACGAGGGTAAACTAGATCTGGGTCATGTCTTGAGGCCATTAAACCTGAGCTTGTAAACGTTCAAAGCTCTCGCTTCCAAACCAGTTGAAAACGGTTCGTCACTATATCATGACACTGACCTACTAAATACTCCGATGATCCAAAAAGTCACACAAAATAACCCACGAACAAAAACATGGCGGTAATCAGTCACTTAAACTTAAAGATGACTAGATTCACCTGCACTGTACTGTTGCAGAAAACTCAAGAGAGGGTCAGCGGTGGTGATGGGGGTGGTGATGGGGGCACCGTTAGTTGAGTTGGTGGTGTTGGTTGTGGTGGCGGACGTGGCATTACAAGTCTGAAAACTGAAGGCACTGTTCCCTGCAGTGGTTGTTGTGCTGGTTTTGCTGGTGGTGGTGGTGGTGGTGGTGGTGGTGTGTTTGCTGTTGTCTGCCAAGTGCTGGCTCGTCAAGACAGGTGGCACACCGGCAGATATAATCTGATACCTGGAATTTTGTCAAATTCTGGGCTAAACAGTTCAAAGTATCTTGTTTTGTAACCGAAGGAAATTTCAATGCAGAAAGGTTGTGTGATTTCTTTTGAACACAACCACACGTTTCCGTTCTTATTTTAAAGGTACTGAACTTGTCAAATCCAGGTGCACGGAGCCCCTGGGGCTTTTAGTCATACCTCAGGCAGCTATCCGTTAGAAGAACTACCAAGTTTCATTGACTTGCACCCAAAGAGTCAAGAACTGCGATTTTCGTACCCGGACCCGGCTGGTCTTGACCTATTTTTGGATCTAAATTTAGATCAGGTAGATCACCACATCATGCACAAAAAGACACGTCACTAAGCAAACTATGTCAGACGTCATCATGAGTTTGTGTAAAACAAAATGGAGGCCGGAATCACTCAGTTGAATCGAACTCCGACCAAACACCACGTAATAACTAGGTTAATTTATGCACTCGCGTGAACAAGAAACTGTCGAGCTTCACAGATGTCGTCGTTGGGTAGTTTTGGGTTTGTTTTACTACCATAGGAGGATTTTTGAACTGTAAATGCACTCAGCTGCAACAAAAACGCAAAACTTGACGAAGGCTGTGAGCTGCACTGTGCCTTTAAGATTTTTTTCTTCTTCTACATTGTTCAACCTCAATTTAAATTTCCACCATGCAAATCATTTCAACATTTTAACATCACAACGCCCCTCTCCAGTACTGTAATTCATCTGTGACATACACTGGGATCCAGTTAAACTTGTCATCCAAAATGACATTCAAACATGCTGCTGCTTGCATATAATGCTAAAAACGCTAAAATTGTGAAGTTTACCAATTTCCATCACTGCCTGGAAAGCAGCTGTTGAGAGGAGTATTCTGATGGTGTGACAGAATGGAGGGAAGCGCTAGCCCTCCCTGGAAAGAATCGCCATTCCTTGCCGCCAGGGTGACAAAGCCTGTGAGACCACTCGCCGCCTCCCTGTCCCGGTCAATCTGCGACGACACTTCAGCCCTGGTCACACAAGAAACACCGAAAAACTGGGTATAGAAAAGCATTTCTCCCATCTGCAGCCTTTAACAATAGCTGAGAAAAAAAACCTGTGTCAATAAGTCCGTACTGGAATACATCAACTGAGTCGATGAGTGACCAAAAATGAATCTGAATTTTTTTTTTTTAATGGTAAAACGTCGGGCTTACTTTCACGACGTTTACACATGAAAGTGTTGCAAAACACATGCCTCTTTGATCATGAAATAAGATTGACTGTTAGTGTTACCGATTTACCATACCAAAGGTATATTTGGGCTACTCTGCTGAGACTGAGAGAGAGAGAGAGAGAGAGAGAGAGAGAGAGAGAGAGAGAGAGAGAGAGAGAGAGAGAGAGAGAGAGAGAGAGAGAGAGAAAGAGAGAAAGAGAGAGAGAGAATGAGAAAGAGAAAGAGAGAGAATGAGAGAGAGAGAGAGAGAGAGAGAGAAAGAGAAAGAGAGAGAGAGAGAGAGAGAGAGAGAGAGAGAGAGAGAGAGAGAGAGAACAATCTTTATTACTCAAGGATTGAGATTTAAGGCTGAAGCCTAGACTTATAATATGTCCCTGGTAAATTTACGACGTAAAAGTGGAGAAAACAAGAACACAAAGTTGAGAGATAGAGGCAGGCAGACACAGAGAGAGACAAGAAGACAGGAAGGAATAACTATACTCACTTGATTTTAGAAGAGATGTTCTTGCCAGTATCTCCTGCGTCTGAATCAATCACCACCTGTGTTTCCTTCTCGCTCATACCATTTGTTTCACCCACGCTTTTGTCACTGGATCTTCTATCATCCTCCTTCATTTCTGTGGATTCTTTGTCAAAGGACCGATTGTTGCTGCTATTCATGGAGCTAAATCCTTCATCGGTGGTGTCCATAGTATCCTCTCCAAGATTCAAGCTGTCTTCTTTCCTTTTCTGCACAGCTTCATCACTAGCTCTCCTTTTTCGAGAGGGAGAAAGGGAACTCATTTTATTAGTGTTCGAATTCGACCTTTGACTCATTAGACATTTTGGAGACATAACATTGACAACCGGGTTGTTGAAACCTGGACCTGGAATATCTCCCACAGAAAGTGGAAACACAGTGTTCTTAGGTGAGTTGATTTTTGCCACCTCATTGGATTCTTCAGTATGCGGAGGCGACATCCGAATAGAAAGTTCCGGAACAAGAGGAGATGAGGAATTGGAGTCTCTGGAATGCTTGCCAGTGAGACACGACTCTCCGACCAGAGAGTCCATCTTTTTACAAACTTTTTGCATCTGCAATCCATAGAATAAAATGTCAAGAGCTGAAGAAGTAATCTATGAATATAATACTAAAAGACTGAGGGGCTTCTCCTTAGCTCAATTCGATTCCTCAAATAAGTTTAGCATAACAGTACACCTGCTGTTAACTATCTGTTACAGCAGTGAAAGAATAAAAATAAAAAATAAAAATTAAAACGGCTATGCACACGAGTAGAAAGTAAATCACTAAATGACGGTGTCCAGATCTAGTGGTTAAAATTTTGAAAAGTTTCGAAATAAACTGCATCTAAGCTGCAACAAAGATTACTTCCTGCTAGTTTTCTGTCTGAGTAAGTGAGATACGTTTTTCATTTGCGCGCTTCGATCAGCACAATTTCAAATCTCGCGCCCCTGCATCTTAGCCGGTGGTGTTGCAGCACACTACAATATTTATCTACACACATTTCGATAAAGCGGATTTTGATCACGTATGACCTTCTCATCAAATCGTTTTCCTGCTCAAGATCGCAGCAGCACCCACAAAACCATCTGCAAGCAAGCTTTTTTTTAAAGCCAAATGTATTGTCCTTGAGCGGTCATTTTTTTCACAACTGTCAGCAGTTTGGCTCAAACTTCGTCAAGTGTCAATGTCAAACAAGAAAGCTAAATTGTGCTTGCTTCTACTCACATTTTTCCTCAACGGTGACGAAAATTGCAGTGACAGTGTTTGTGCAAACGTTCTTTCGCTGAACTCAAAGATTGATTCCCTTCGAGATGTCTGTCCGTCGCGGGAAAGAACTTGCGCTTGTCACGGAGAACGCGCTCCTCACTCGCCCAACATGATAGCGTTAATGACGTCACCATCCACGTGACAGACAAAATGATTTTTTTAAATTTTTTATAGATGGTAATAAATTGATTTTTCTCGCTGGAAAAATAAAAATAAAATAAGTCTCTTTTTTTTTTAAAGGGAAGCGACAAACTACCTCGCCGAAAACTGTAAAAGTTACATGATTTACTTTCTAAATCTCAGTGCAAGGCACGTATTTTTAGTCGTTTCTTCCCCAATCCTGTCTTTTTACAGTTTTGAAGTCTTGTGTACAGAGTGTGTCAGCCTATAATAGTATGTGTAACTGTGTCACAATCTGTATGTGTGCGTGCGCACGCGTGTATTTGTGTATGTGTGGGGGTTGGGTGGGTATTCTTCTTCTTCTGCTGCTTCTTTTTCTTCTACGTTCATGGGCTGAAACAGAGGCTCCCACGTACACTCGTGTATGTATTTTCTGTGTGTTTTTCTGTGTGTTTTTTGCACGAGTGTTATTTTTTCTCACGTTTCGGCCATTTAGGCAGCTATATTTAAGCTATATTTCGGGGGGTGCATGCTTGGCATTTTCGTGTTTCTACATGAATAATCCAGCGAACTCTGACGTGGATTACGGGATCTTTTCCGTGCGCACTTGGTCTTGTGGCTTGCGTGTACACACAAAGGGGGACAAGGCACTAGCAGATCTGCGCATATAAAAATTGACGCGGGATCCACTCTTAAAGGGGAAGGAGGGAGGGGGGGGGGGGGGGTGTGGATTGAAGAATTCAAGATTTAATTAATTCTGTGGACCTGAGAAAATTTTTAGATAATGAAAACGTAGCAACATTGGACATCTCTGAGGTTTGGATTACTTCAAGCCCATCGTAAGTGTTTAAACAAGTCGCGTAAGGCGAAAATACAACATTTAGTCAAGCTCAGTCGAACTCACAGAATGAAAATGAACGCATTGCATTTTTTCCGCAAGACCGTACACTCGATCGTAGCATCATCTGTCAACCGCTCGTGGCAAAGGCAGTGAAATCAACAATCCAGAAAAGCGCGGTAGCGGTTGCGCTGAGGAGGATAGCACGCTTTTCTATATCTCTATTCTTTTTACATTTTGTCAAGTTTTGACTAAAGGTTTTAACATAGAGGGGGACTCGAGACGAGGGTCGTGGTGTATGTATGTGTGTGTGTGTGTGTGTGTGTGTGTGTGTGTGTGTGTGTGTGTGTGTGTGTGTGTGTGTGTGTGCGTGTGTGTGTGTGTGTGTAGAGCGTTTCAGACTAAACTACTGGACCGATCTTTATGAAATTTGACATGAGAGTTCCTGGGTATGATATCCCCGGATGTTTTTTTCTTTTTTTCGATAAATGTCTTTGATGACGTCATATCCGGCTTTTTGTAAAAGTTGAGGCGGCACTGTCACACCCTTATTTTTCAATCAAATTGATTGAAATTTTGGCCAAGCAATCTTCGACGAAGGCCGGACTTAGGTATTGCATTTCAGTTTGGTGGCTTAAAAATGAATTAATGACTTTGGTCATTAAAAATCTAAAAATTGAAGAAAAAAAACTTTTTCATAAAACGTTCCAAATTTACGTTCATCTTATTCTTTATCATGTTCTGATTCCAAAAACATATAAATATGTTATAATTGGATTAAAAACAAGCTCTGAAAATTAAAAATATAAAAATTATGATCAAAATTAAATTTCCGAAATCGTTTCAAAAACTATTTCATCTTATTCCTTGTCGGTTCCTGATTCCAAAAACATATAGATATGATATGTTTGGATTAAAAACACGCTCAGAAAGTTAAAACGAAGAGAGGTACAGTAAAGCGTGCAATGAAGCACAGCGCAACCGCTGCTGCGCCAAACAGGCTCGTCACTTTCACTGCCTTTTGCACTAGCGGCGGACTACGTTCACTTTCATTCTGTTAGTTCCACAGCTTGACTAAATGTAGTAATTTCGTCTTACGCGACTTGTTACATTTAGTCAAGTTTTGACTAAATGTTTTGACATGGAGAGGGAATCGAGACGAGGGTCGTGGTGTATGTGTGTGTGTGTGTGTGTGTGTGTGTGTGTGTGTGTGTGTGTGTGTGTGTGTGTGTGTGTGTGTGTCTGTGTGTGTGTGTGTGTGTGTGTGTGTGTGCGTGTGTGTGTGTAGAGTGATTCAGAACAAACTACTGGACCGATCTTTATGAAATTTTACATGAGAGTTCCTGGGAATGATATCCCCGGACGCGTTTTTCTTTTTTTCGATAAATACCTTTGATGACGTCATATCCGGCTTTTTGTAAAAGTTGAGGCAGAACTGTCACACCCTCATTTTTCCATCAAATTGATTGAAATTTTGGCCAAGCAATCTTCGACAAAGGCCAAACTTCAGTATTGCATTTCAGCTTGGTGGCTTAAAAATGAATTAATGACTTTGGTCATTAAAAATCTGAAAATTGTAAAAAACAATTTACTGTACCTCTCTTCGTTTTAACTTTCTGAGCGTGTTTTTAATCCAAACATATCATATCGATATGTTTTTGGAATCAGGAACCGACAAGGAATAAGATGAAAGTGTTTTTAAATTGATTTCGAAAATTTAATTGTGATCATAATGTTTAATTTTTTTAATTTTCAGAGCTTGTTTTTAATCAAAATATAACATATTTATATGTTTTTGGAATCAGAACATGATAAAGAATAAGATGAACGTAAATTTGGATCGTTTTATAAAAAAAATATTTTTTGTACAATTTTCAGATTTTTAATGACCAAAGTCATTAATTCATTTTTGAGCCACCAAGCTGAAATGCAATACCGAAGTCCGGCCTTTGTCGAAAATTGCTTGGCCAAAATTTCAATCAATTTGATTGAAAAATGAGGGTGTGACAGTGCCGCCTCAACTTTTACAAAAAGCCGGATATGACGTCATCAAAGACATTTATCGAAAAAAAGAAAAACGCGTCCGGGGATATCATTCCCAGGAACTCTCATGTCAAATTTCATAAAGATCGGTCCAGTAGTTGACTCTGAATCGCTCTACACACCTGAAAAAAACACGCACACACACACACACACACGCACACACACACACACACACACACACACACACACACACACACACACACACACACACACACACACACATATATATACACCACGACCTTCGTCTCGATTCCCCCTCTATGTTAAAACATTTAGTCAAAACTTGACTAAATGTAAAAAGTCGATGTCTGCATGATGCGCCTGTGACGTATACTTCAGGTACATGTCGCAACGTTTTAAGATATATTGCAATAACGGTTACTGTTTGGATTGTATGCAAATACTGACAGGGATAGGACCCGTGGTTGCCGGAGCCTGTACATTGCATGCAGTCTCTGCCTGTACGAAAATACTCCCGTCCCGAATCATACAGGGGGACCCCCCTTTTACGACCTTCAAACAATCTGAGAAAATCAGGTCTAAACAAGTCGCGTAAGGCGAAATTACTACATTTAGTCAAGCTGTGGAACTCACAGAATGAAACTGAACGTAGTCCGCCGCTAGTGCAAAAGGCAGCGAAAGTGACGAGCCTGTTTGGCGCGGTAGCGATTGCGCTGTGCTTTACTGTACCTCTCTTCGTTTTAACTTTCTGAGCGTGTTTTTTTATCCAAACATATCATATCTATATGTTTTTTGAATCAGGAACCGACAAGGAATAATATGAAATTGTTTTTAAAACGATTTCAAAAATTTAATTTTGATCATAATTTTTATATTTTTAATTTTCAGAGCTTGTTTTTAATCCAAATATAACATATGTATATGTTTTTGGAATCAGAAAATGACGAAGAATAAGATGAAATTGTTTTTGGATCGTTTAATACAAAAATGGTTTTAATTACAAGTTTCCGATTTTTAATGACTAAACTTACTCATTAGTTTTTAAGCCACCAAGCTGAAATGCAATACCAAACCCCGGCCTTCGTCGAAGATTGCTTTGCCAAAATTTCAATCAATTTAATTGAAAAATGAGTGTGTGACAGTGCCGCCTCAACTTTTACAAAAAGCCGGATATGACGTCATCAAAGGTATTTATCGAAACAATGAAAAAAATATCCGGGGATATCATACCCAGGAACTCTCATGTCAAATTTCATAAAGATCGGCCCAGTAGTTTAGTCTGAATCGCTCTACACACACACATACAGACACACACACACACACACACACACACACACACACACACACACACACACACACACACACACCACGACCCTCGTCTCGATTCCCCCCTCAAAACTTGACTAAATGTAACAAGTCGCCTAAGGCGAAAATACAATATTTAGTCAAGTAGCTGTCGAACTCACAGAATGAAACTGAACGCAATGCCATTTTTCAGCAAGACCGTATACTCGTAGCATCGTCAGTCCACCGCTCATGGCAAAGGCAGTGAAATTGACAAGAAGAGCGGGGTAGTAGTTGCGCTAAGAAGGATAGCACGCTTTTCTGTACCTCTCTTTGTTTTAACTTTCTGAGCGTGTTTTTAATTCAAACATATCATATCTATATGTTTTTGGAATCAGGAACCGACAAGGAATAAGATGAAAGTGTTTTTAAATTGATTTGGACAATTTAATTTTGATAATAATTTTTATATATTTAATTTTCAGAGCTTGTTTTTAATCGGAATATAACATATTTATATGTTTTTTGGAATCAGCAAATGATGGAGAATAAAATAAACGTAAATTTGGATCGTTTTATAAATTTTTATTTTATTTTACAATTTTCAGATTTTTAATGACCAAAGTCATTAATTAATTTTTAAGCCACCAAGCTGAAATGCAATACCGAAGTCCGGGCTTTGTCGAAGATTACTTGACCAAAATTTCAACCAATTTGGTTGAAAAATGAGGGCGTGACAGTGCCGCCTCAACTTTCACGAAAAGCCGGATATGACGTCATCAAAGACATTTATCAAAAAAATGAAAAAAACGTTCGGGGATTTCATACCCAGGAACTCTCATGTCAAATTTCATAAAGATCGGTCCAGTAGTTTAGTCTGAATCGCTCTACACACACACACACACACACACACACACACACACACACACACGCACATACACCACGACCCTCGTTTCGATTCCCCCTCGATGTTAAAATATTTAGTCAAAACTTGACTAAATATAACAAGTCGCGTAAGGCGAAAATACAATATTTAGTCAAGTAGCTGTCGAACTCACAGAATGAAACTGAACGCAACGCAACGCAGCAAGACCGTATACTCGTAGCATCGTCACTCCACCGCCCGTGGCAAAGGCAGTGCACGTGGAATTGACAAGAAGAGCGGGGTATTCGTTGCGCTGAGAAGGATAGCACGCTTTTCTGTACCTCTCTTCGTTTTAACTTTCTGAGCGTGTTTTTAATCCAAACATATCATATCTATATATTTTTGGAATCAGGAACCGACAAGGAATAAGATGAAAGTGTTTTTAAATTGATTTCGAAAAAAAAATTTTGATAATAATTTTTATATATTTAATTTTCAGAGCTTGTTTTTAATCCGAATATAACATATTTATATGTTTTTGGAATCAGCAAATAATGGAGAATAAGATAAACGTAAATTTGGATCGTTTTATAAATTTTTAATTTTTTTTACAATTTTCAGATTTTTAATGACCAAAGTCATTAATTAATTTTTAAGCCACCAAGCTGAAATGCAATACCGAACCCCGGGCTTCGTCGAAGAGTACTTGACCAAAATTTCAACCAATTTGGTTGAAAAATGAGGGCGTGACAGTGCCGCCTCAACTTTCACGAAAAGCCGGATATGACGTCATCAAAGACATTTATCAAAAAAATGAAAAAAACTGTTCGGGGATTTCATACCCAGGAACTCTCATGTCAAATTTCATAAAGATCGGTCCAGTAGTTTAGTCTGAATCGCTCTACACACACACACACACACACACACACACACACGCACACACATACACCATACCCTCGTTTCGATTCCCCCTCGATGTTAAAATATTTAGTCAAAACTTGACTAAATATAAAAAGAAGGGAATCTTAAAATGGGGGGGGGGGGGGGGGGGGATTTACAGAGGTTTTCAACAAAAAATCTTCTTTTAACAAAACTTACAACAGGTCTGAAAAAGGAGGAAGTCTTGGGTTGAAAAGGGGTTCAGCTGTATACGTGAACATGACGCATTGATAGCACACGCACACACACACACACACGCGCACACACACACACACACACACACACACACACACACACACACACACGGAACGGCAAATTTGACTGGGGTCAGAGCAGAGACAGATGCGTGTGATGGTGTGATCGTGACTGCTGTAGTGTGGGCGTGTGTGTGTTGGCGTGTATGTCAGTGTATGTGTGGGCGTGTGTGTGTGTGTCAGTGTGTGTGTGGGTGTGTGTGTGTGCGTGATTTTACCAACACTACGCGAAATTCCTTGTGCTTTAAATGTTTTTTAATGTCACTTGGCTCAATAAATACTGTATTCTGTATTCTGTAGACTGGGATGTGTGGGGATGGGCCTCTGACTCCCGCCTATATACGGAACCTTACTACAGTTTAAAAACAACAACACATAGACTGCTGGCTATACGATGTTATTAACCTCTACTGTTTGGTGGGATTTATCCCTCTTTTTTCCATTCTTTTTTTTTCTGCTGCTGTATCTTTTTGTTTTCCTTTGTGTTTTCAAAATGTTGTCTCGAAGAAGCCCCTCAAAGCAGAAACATGACTGTTCAATTTTTGTTTTGGATACTAAAGATTTCTCTTCTTTTTTTTTGTATCACTAAAGTTTGTTTGAGATTCCAACCGTTTAGGGACTTTATCTTTTATGCTAGATCGTTTTCTTTCAGGGCGATTGAGTAAATGTTTTAAGTATAGGGCCTAAAGTAATTTTTTGTGATGGCATATTGATTGGATCTTCATATATACTACTGTTCTGAATTTCAAGTCAAACCTACCCTTCATGAAAATCCTACGCATTAGTAGATGACCAGGTAAACACGTAGACTCATGTAAACAGTGAAGCCAAAGGAGCAGGGTACTACAATCGACCGGTGTAACACGAGAAAATTACTCCCACGAGATTTTTACTCCGGAGTAAACATTTCGTACGAAAAAGTTACTCCCTTTACGAAAAAAGCACTCCCCCATTTCACGAGAAAATTACTCCCCAAGACAGGTGAGTTCCGAGTAAATATTTCGTACAAAAATGTTACTCCCCTGACGAATAAATAACGAATAAATTACTTCACCCAAACACAAGCAATTTAACTTTCCATGCCAGGTGAACGAAATGTTTACTCCCTTGTCCCCTGTTATTAGTCTTGGTGGTGGGAGGGGTGGAAGGAGGGTAGCGGGACAGTCGTGTGCGCGAGATCACTTATTGGCATTATCCCTTCGCCCGCATCCAATTTTTGCGTACGAGATTTTTACTGGAAGTAAAATAAATGGGGAGTAAAAATTTCGTGGAGGGAGTAATTTTTTCGTGCCTTGGGGAGTTCTTTTCTCGTACGAAAAGTGTACTCGGAGTAAGAATTTCGTACGAAATATTTACTCCGGAGTAAATTTTTCGTGGAGTAAAAATTTCGTGTTACACCGGCACATTGATACAAGCTCCTGTGTATGTAATGTAAAAGCCTGGGCAGACCTTTGATGGTGTACGTGATTGTCAGGTAAGACGGGAAGGACGATATCTTGAGAGAAAATAAATACTGAGAAAAATCCAGACTTTAAACTAGTGTCGTGTGCCTTTGGGGCAGTAGGCTTGGTAACTATCAGCAGGTGACACGGGTTTCAGGTTACACAATCACCTGGATGACGTAGAGCGCACATGACTGTATTCACCTTTGGTCGGTAAAATACAAGAGAGAGAACGAACGAACGAACGAATGAATGAATGAACGAACGGACGGACGAACAAACGAACGAACGAACCGAATGAACGGACGATCTTTATTACTCAAGGAAGGAAATTTTAGGCTGACGCCTAGTCCTACTATCTGTCCCTGCTAAAACTAAGACAACAAATTTTGTGACAACAAAAATAAACAATCTAGAGAGAGAGAGAGGGACACGTACACATACACGCGCTCACACACACACACACACACACACACACACACACACACACACACACACGCTCGCGCACCCACGCACGCGCGCACGCACACACACACACACACACACACACACACACACACACACACACACACACACACACACACACACGGACACGCAAATAATAGTATAAATTGACATTTGTTAAACTTTGTGACTGGAAGAAAGCATGGATACGGGTGCGCACAGGAATTTTGAGATGTGGAGATCAACAAAATGTAAAAGTAGATACATCAAAACAAATAGAATCCTCTGAATGAATAAACAGCATGGATGTCACCGACGATCTCTTTTTCTATTGAAAAAAACCCCTTAATTTTGTTACTCTAGCATGAAATGACCGGGATAAAAACTCCTGGAAGTAAGACTCTCAAGCGTGATTTTACTTTACGGATGTCAAGACGTGTGTGTGTGCGTGTGTGTGTGTGTGTGTGTGTGTGCACATCTCTATCTCCCTCAGTCTCTGTCAGCCTGTATCGCTTATGCAAAAGGGGAGAGAGACAGACTTGCGCGGAAAAAAAGAAGGTGGGGCTGACACGCACACACGCACGCACGCACACACGCACACATGCACACACACACTGACACACACACACTGACACACAGGATGGCGGGTGTAAGTCGGGGTGAGGCTGAGTACCTGAGCGTTCTATTGCCACATAAATAACTTGAAATTTTAGACAGTACAGCCACACAGGTGTTTGCAAAACAACCGTAAACATATCAGCTTTTGTTTTGTCATCACGGTCATATGCTTTTGGCAACTCACGCGGCCACGATCTACAACATAATGCAATCAGTTCAGTGATCAATCAAAACTGGGACCATCAAACTAACCTAATCGCTTTGACCTCGATTGCCTTACCATCACTCCCACCAAAACAACTGTGTCATGCCTTAGAGTGCGTTGTATAGAACTGTATCAGTAGATAATACCTTTCTCCTGCGACGCTTACACAATTGCGAAATATATTATGTTTCAAGATCCACGAGGTAGTGTCGACAGCGACTCGATTTAAAAATACCCCAAACAAAAATTCCTGTCGCTATTGTCAGCGATACTGGAGGCTCCCATTGGTTGGTTCAGGTGCGAATCAGTAGGTTCGGCTTCTCGGTCTCGGTGTTCGTGGAAGGACAACTAGGCTCGGCTATACTCGGCGGTCCTTTCCTTTGCCTTCGCTGTCAGAGACTGTACTGTACGGTCGTGGTGTGTTTATGCTTGAATTAAGTGTGGGAATTCTTTGAAGTGTTGACTGTTACAATGGCTGAAAAACAAGGTAAGTGTTTGTGGAATGCAAGAAACCTATCATTAGACAAGCACTGAAGCTATCAGGTAAATCTACTAGGAAACAAACACACACACAAAAGCAAGGTACAAGCAGAACATTTAAACAAGCAGTGTACACTCCTCGTACCTTTCATTTGTATCTTCATTACTTTGATATATATATCCTGTTGCGGGGACATGTGTGTCGCATCTTTCAAGTGTACAGCTTGCACCAACAATAGGCAGACAATTTACAAGCGCAGCTGTTACCTGTATTAGATAGGTGGTAAGTCTTTTACTATAAGCATATACACATGTGAATATGTGTCTGATGGGGGGGGGGGGGGGGAGAGATAGGGAGAGAAAAGGAGAGAGAGAGTAAGAGAGAGAGAGAGAGTGAGTGAGTGAGTGACAGACAGACAGACAGACAGACAGTCAAACAGACAGAGAGAGAGACTCGGACTCAGAACTTTATTACAAAAGGATAAAGGTTTTAGGCAAAGCCTATTCTTCAAACCTGTCCTTAATACAAGACATAAAGACGGACGCACATAAAAAAATATAAATTCAATCATATAAAATACAGAAATACCGTATGGAATGCAACACAATGTGCATTTAAGGAATTACATAAGGAGAACTCAAAAATTACAAAATGACATTGACATAGTTATACCTTTCATTTGGGAATAAAGTTGCTCCGATCAGCTACAGATCAGAGAGAGAGAGAGAGAGAGAGAGAGAGAGAGAGAGAGAGAGAGAGAGAGAGAGAGAGAGAGAGAGTTGCAAACATCAGAAAGCTCATTTTTAAAATCAATACCTATCTTACGTGTCCCACCCATATCTAATATCAAGATAAATGTCATTCTATCTACTGCTACCAGTTAACAGCCAGAAGAACATTTTTTAACCTTTGTAAAAAGAGAGACCGAGCGCGTGCGGTGATTAGGTTATGTGAGAACATGTATTATGAAGTCGTCATGACTTTTTTGTGTGAACACTTTGACTCAAATTACAATCAATATTTTTGCAACATTATCATCATGCTGACTGATTGAATCATTGCGACTTGCAGTCTGTGTCTGTTGTTGTTGGAGTGCGAGTGTGTGAGATATAGACAAACAGACAGACAGACAGACACAGACAGAAAGACAGAGTGACACACACACACACACACACATACACACACGCACACTCACACACACACACACACACACCGTTGGTACACACACCCTGTTGGCACACACACACACACACGCACACACACACACAGTTGGCACACACACACCGTTGGCACACACACACACACACACACACACACACA
>NC_090251.1:48598583-48623583 GCF_037325665.1 Littorina saxatilis
ACAAAGCAAGGTTGGGTCGGGCGTCAATCCACGATGAAGACCTCGAAGTTCCAAATTGAAGCATGTCAATGTTATAGAAATTCAATGTGACGACGATCTCTTTCCTGCTTTCATGCGGTTGTAAACAGACCAGAATTGATTCTGTTCTGTTCACATACTACTTTTAGTCCACCTACCTGCAAGGGTCAAGTCCCAAGAAATATGTCTCCGTATTCCTATCTGATCACTCTGCTCCTGGTTGTTGTTTTTTCACATTCATTATCCCTTCTTTTTTGACGGGTTTGTGGACGGCAAACTCTAAACAATTTCTTTTCATCCCAAAAGCGATCTTTGGAATTGACCGACTTAGTCCGGAAGAATTCAACTTACGTCAAGTATTCGATGTCATCATTTCGCATAACTTATGGTCTCGGTATTTCGTAGGCCTTGTACATTTCTTACTTGTAAAATGACCCTCAAAGCTAACCGAGACTAGTTGAGGTTGTATCAATGCGCCTCACCAGCAGGTGATCATTGGCTTTTGTAACTAGTGGTCATCGACAATTGATGACCGGTAATTTTTAATGAGTTGGGGCATTCTGACCAATCACAGAATCTGTTTCATTGAAACGCCAACTTGATTTAATTACAATTAACAGTCTGCAACGAGGACACGAACTCAAGCAAAGGAGCTAATATTACGTGACCATCGTTTATTGGGACCATAATTATTCTAAACCCAATCAAGATCGTCATTTTTGTGTTGATTGAGACCAAACCCTGAACTCCAAAAGATCGCCAGTTGGTATTAAAGACACCTTTCTTGATTATTGGGACCTTATTCTCAACGTAGAAAAATCGTCAGTTTTGTGTTAAAGATAACTTCCTTGGTTGATTTAAACCACATTCTAAACCCAAGAAAGATGCCTTCCTGGTTTCTTGGGACCCTATAATCTGAACCCAGAAAAATCGTTAGTTTGGCTTTAAAGATGACTTCCTTGTTTATTGGGGCCATATTCTGAATCGTCAGTTGGGTTTTAAAGATCACATCCTTGGTTGATTGTGACCATATTCCGAACCCAAAAAGATCGTCAATATTGTGTTAAAGATGCCCTCCTCGGTATATTTTTCTAAAGCCCCAAAATCTTCCGTTTTTATTGAGTCACTTGAGAAAAAGTGACTCTATGTAATCGGTCAGTGTTAGTCTGTCCGGCCGTCCGGCCGGCCGTCCGTAGACACCACCTTAACGTTGGACTTTTCTCGGAAACTATCAAAGCGATCGGGCTCATATTTTGTTTAGTCGTGACCTCCAATGACCTCTACACTTTAACGATGGTTTCGTTGACCTTTGACCTTTTTCAAGGTCACAGGTCAGCGTCAAAGGAAAAATTAGACATTTTATATCTTTGACAAAGTTCATCGGATGTGATTGAAACTTTGTAGGATTATTCTTTACATCAAAGTATTTACATCTGTAGCCTTTTACGAACGTTATCAGAAAAACAAGGGAGATAACTAGCCTTTTCTGTTCGGCAACACACAACTTAACGTTGGGCTTTTCTCGGAAACTATAAAAGTGACCGGGCTCAAATTTTATGTGAACGTGACTCATTGTGTTGTGAATAGCAATTTCTTCCTGTCCATCTGATGCCTCATATAATATTCAGAACTGCGAAAGTGACTCGATCGAGCGTTTGCTCTTCTTGTTTAAAGATATATCCTTGGTTGATTGGGACCATATTCTGACCTCAAAAATCGTCAGTTTTGTGTTAAAGATGCCCCCCTTCCCGTAGGAACCAACATGTCAGCCACCATGTACCACAGATCTACTCAGGATTTTACACAGGGAAAATCGGCGTATGGCTGCCTGAATGGCGGGGTAAAAACGGCCATACACGTAAACAACCACTCAAAAAACAAAACAAAAGTGTACATGGAAGTTTCAGCCCATGAACGCAGATGAAGATGACATATACTTAATTGTACAAATACTATTCAACATAATGGTTGCTTCCTGTGCAGGATGGACAGAATTTTTTTATTTTTTTATTTGTGTTTAAAAAAAATATTATCATTATCAGAGATTGACATTGTAGATGTCAATCACGAAGCAAAGTCAGTTAATAATTCCCACCCTGTTTAGAAAACAGCCAGGCTGTCGATGGTTTTGTTTTGTGTCCAATTTGAAGTCAGCGTTTACCTCATGCAAACGTTTTGACAGATCCGTTGTAGTTTACAGAATAGTTTACATGAGGAGGGTATCTTTAAGCAAGTTTGCGAAACAGATTCCATCAGGTTAAATTCCGCACGAACACACACACACACACACACATACACACACACACACACACACACAAACACACACACACACAAAAACACACACACACACACACACACACACACACACACACACAAACACACACACACACACCACACACACACACACACACACTTAATGGGCCATTTCCTCTGTTCATTTTATGATACGTCGTGCACTTGCCAATGTAAGGCTGACAGTATTCAAAAACAAATAACCGGATATGACAAGTCATAGATAGTGTAAATTGTTGGTTTTAATGCAGTGTGTGATCCTCGAGGTTGCATACATTGACGCGTATTTTCCTGTCAGAGGATGTCAGTGTTCTCCAGAATGAACGCTCTGTATAAAAATACATACTTCCTTCTACACTGCCCCCCTCCCCAGCCCCCACCTCCACAACTTGAACTTGAACACAAAAATCGATATCAACAGCCTGGCTGGTTTTTGTTTAGAGTGGGAAATTGTTGTTGAATTTATTTTGTTACTGACACCAATGACGCCGCTTCAGCCTGTACTCTATTACAGGTGTCTCTCACCCCCTCCCTCCTCCCACCCCCCTCTATCACCCCCATCCCCTACCCCCAACCCATTAGCCTCTCTGTTTGTGCTTTTGTTGTTGACATTAATTATAACCTGCAGTGGTGAACGTCACTTGAACATGAGTGACAAAGAGAACGGTGAACGTATGTGTATATTAAATTGCACACATTCACAGGAAAGGAATGCTTACCCGCCGAGGCATCAAAAGAAGCTTTGTAAGTTTTCTCTGAAACTGTGAATACGCACACGTTTTTTTTAATGGGTTTTGCTGGATTTATTCCCTCAGTTTTTTTGTTTTTTTTTTAAATTCAGGCAGTTTCTTTACATTTTGTTCATGCAATACACAGAAGAAAAGAATATAACACGTAGGACCAAAAAAGACATCGTAAGTCAATAGGCAAGCAATTATAACAGTTATATGATACCCAATTCAGCGTAAAGTTTCTATAATTCATTTTCGTGTAATGAATATGTTTATTAACTTTATTCATGTAGGACCGTTCCCTTGCTGGATTGTATTGCATTTAAGGGGAGGAGCTACCTTAAAATTCACCGTTTTTCATTTCAAGTCATTTGACTACGACATTCGTGAAACAGAACTGTTTGTGTTAAAATTTGGTGTGCATTTGCTTCAATGTATGTTGAATAGAAGTATATGATCACAAACAAATTTGCTTTTAGATTGACTTTGTAAAAATTATTAAATAAAAAAATAAGCAAAGCGATGGATTGAAATATGTTTGTTCGCGGATGACAAGATAATTTCAAAACAATTCAAAGTCAATCTAAAAGCAAATTTTATTTTGATCATGGACTATTATTCTTCATACACTGAAGCAAATGCATACCGAATTTTCACACAAACAGTTCTGTTTTATGAATGTTGTGGTCAAATGACTTGAAGAAGCGGTGTATTTTAAGGTAGCTCCTCCCCTTAAAGGTGCTGTCCTTCCCACGTACACAATCATGATCATCACCGCACATCTGTCCTGGCTTTCATGAAAAAGAGCATCCTTTCACCAGGACATATTCGGGGGGCCCGGTAGCTCAGTTGGTAGAGCACTGGACTTGTGATCGGAAGGTCGCAGGTTCGAATTTGGGCCTGGACGGACACGGGTCAACTGTATGTGAAGACCCAGAGACGGAAGCCATGTCCCACCCCCGTGTCACCACAATGGCACGAAAAAGACCTTGGTCATTCTGCCATAAGTTTAGATGGCTGAAGAAACCACCTAAATATGCATACACTTGTGTGTCTCATCAAAAGCCGTGAGGGCGTAAAACTCGAATTATCATATAACCCATATCATGTCCTTAAGAGGCGAAATATTTAGCCTGTAGGACAGTAAGCATTCTCTCTTTCCTGACATATCTACGCAGGGCTCACCAACGCGCACGTCCCTGCGTCATATACTCACTAGAAGCCGAAAACACGTACTCGTAATTTATGGAGGGGATCCCGGGACGCACTACACATACAAAGAGCGGGCCCTGGGACGCACTGAATTTCCTTTATCGTGTGTACCGTAGATACTTTTTCAGACTGCAATCGTCAACTTTTGTACACAGCGTGACGACAATGTTTTACAGGGACACCGGGACTTTTCGGCTTTTGGACCCTTGGACCCCCGTAAAATTCCTCATTGGGGGTCCATGGACCCGGGACCCTCTAGGAGGAGCGTCCGTGGGGAGCCCTGTATACGTAATATTCATTTTATGATATAATGACGTACACTTATGTACGCACCTGTGCAGGTTTTGACGACACAAATGCACACTCGTACCAACAATCAATATCGTAGCTATGGAATTGAACATTTTGCTGAATCAATTAAGCAGATTGACGTAAGCGTCATTTACAAAATTAATTCCACACAAACATCCCCACCCGTGTGTACATGGAACAGGTAGGCTGTTGAATGTTGCCATTTGTTTAAGCTGGAAGATGCTTGTTTTCTGTGTGAAAAACGTGAACGTGTCTGTTGTGGTGAACATGACCGCTTTACACGAGAAGGAATGAACCTTTAGGATAAGGATAAGGATACGATTCATATAGTCCCGTGAGGTTACCCTCATGGAAATTCGGGCTGCTTTCTCCATGAGAAAAGCGAGCTGCCATACAGTATACGACGCTACACTTTTTACATTTAGTCAAGTTTTGTTCTTCTTTCCTGCATGCGTGTATTCATGTTTCCAAGCCCTGAGACTTTCGCTGTGAGCTTGGGTTCTGTATCCATTGCTCCTAGATCCTTTTACGTTGTGGTGAAGACGAGTTCTAGGTATCTTGTCTTGCTGGTTCTTGCTGTTTGCCAACCTTCTTTCTCATTCTGGTGTCCTGAAATTGATATCAGAAATCCCCGTCTATTTACAATGCATGACAAGGAAAAATGGAATATTTTCCTGCAGGGAAAAAAACTGACTTTCCTGGGGAAAATGACATTTGCACATTTGATATTATATGCCTCCCCTTACTGAGAGTTCTGCGCTTTGAAGCACCTGGAAACAGAGGGAAGATAAAACCTCTTTTCACTTATCTCAAGAGTGGAATTTTACTCGTCCGGCGAAACTAGCTCAGCGACATTCCTAACCGGCAAAAATGCGCAATTCATTGTTTGCTGTCACGAGGGGGATACAGTAGGTAGCATATGGGGCAATTCTATTTACAATTACTCAATTTGTGACTTATTGTATTCATGTGACTTCAGGAATCGAGAAGAGGATGATAGCGTGTGAGTGAGTGAGTGAGTGTGTGTGTGTGTGGGTGTGTGTGTGTGTGTGTGTGTGCGTGCGTGCATGCGTGCGTGCGTGCGTACGTGTGTGTGTGTGCGTGTGTGTGTGATACATGCGTCAACGCAAACTAGGATTTTCATCAATTCCTCCGACATTATTTCATTATACACACATTTAATTCGTTAACGTCATTATTAGTTTACGTCCCGGGAGATAATGCAGTTTTTGTCTTGTCGTTGTGAAAGATAAAGATGTTGTTTGCATACGTGACAGTTTTGACGTCTCTTCCTCAAAGCGTCAAAGAACTGTACCCTATTACAGTGTACTGACTGCTGTATTGGCAGTAATACTACCGTAAAGGGAGAATGCTTTATGTCCTACAGGCTAAATATTTCGCCTCTTAAGAACAAGATATGGGTTATATGATTCGAGTTTTACGCCCTCATGGCTTTTGACGAGTGTATGCGTGTTTGGATGGTATCAGCTATCTGCACTTATGGCAGAAAGACCGAGATCTTTTACGTGCCATTGTGGTGACACGGGGGTGGGACATGGCTTCCGTCTCTGGGTCTGCACGTAAAGTTGACCCGTGTCCGTCCCGGCCCTAAATCGAACCTGCGACCTTCCGATCACAAGTCCAGTGCTCTACCAACTGAGCTACCTGGCCCCAAAAATACCACCGTATACCTGGCCAGATACTTTTATACAAGATCATGTGGTCATCACTGCTTTTAAATCAAGCAGTAAGGCAAAAAAAAATTTGTCTGTTTCTGGTAACATGGCTAAAAAAGATAGGGTCGGTAGGTCGGGATTTTTTTTATTTTTTTTTTAATTTTTTTTTTTACCCCAAATGTAGACCAATAAAACTAACTTTAAAAATCGCGCAAAGAGACTGGACTCACTATACATAGAGACAAGACACTCAACACATTTACAAATCGTCAGCGGACTTTCGTTTTCACACGTTTTTGTTGTTCATTTTCTCACCCTGTCCTTTACCACCAAAAACATTAAAAAAAATTTGAGTTTGGAAAAAAAACGTTTAGGGTCGGCGCCGAAATTTAGGGTCGGTCGGGTGACCAGAAACAGACAATTTTTTTGTTTTGGCCTAAGCTGCTTTAGGCAGAGGACTTTCACCGTATATTTGGCAAGTCAACACTGAAACGTCCCACTCACATGATAGGGATTTGTATCAAATTTAAAACAGCCGTATCTTATCGTGCTATCTCTTGACAGTCACAGTCACTATATAGTGTTCCGACATGAATATCACATTCGTAAAAAGAGAATTCAAAATCACTTAACACTAAGGCATATGATTGATATGGTTGGGATCGTTATCGTACGATTACTGTTTATCTCATTGTGATTGACATGCGATACATTATACGGGTGAGCGAGTGTTGTGAAATATGAATCTAGCTCTCGTGTATTTTTACACCCCCGGTACAGGGGTGTGTATAGGTTTCGGTCGATGTGTTTGTGTGTTTGTGTTCGCATATAGATCTCAAGAATGAACGGACCGATCGTCACCAAACTTGGTGAACAGGTTCTATACATTCCTGAGACGGTCCTTACAAAAATTGGGACCAGTCAAACACACGGTTAGGGAGTTATTGGTGGATTAAGATTCTACAAGGACTTATAGAGAAACATATTCATGGTCAAAGGGAAATAACCTTCTCAGTTGGTGGCAGTGAGAATGGGTGCAGTGAGGATGGTTATTTCCCTTTGACCAACGGGGGTGTTTTTCCTACCTCGAAGGAATTTCTTGTATTTTATCATTTTTATTATTATAGTTATTTATAGTAAGGGTAGGTTGTCAGACCAGGCTTGTGCGCTTAAAACCGCTGTCTTAATGCAATTTCTCTCCCTGTCTTTGTTTCTCTGTCTCTGCCTCTATGACTGTCTCCGTCAATCTGTCTTTGACTAGCTGTCTGTCTTTCTGTCCCTGTCTGTCTTTCTATCCCTGTCTGTCTCTTTTTCTCTTTCACTCTGTCTCACGTGCTCTCTCTATTTCTGTTTATCTCTCTCTCTCCCTCTCTCTTTCTCTCTCTCTTTCTAGCTCTCTCTCTCTCTCTCACACACACACACACACACACACACATACACGCACACACATACACACACAAACACATACACACACACACACACAAACACACATACATACATAAACACACACAAACACACATACACACCCACGCAAACACACACCCGCAAACACACACACACACACACACTCACACACATACACACACACGCACATACACACACACGCACACACACACACACGCACACACACACACACACAAACGCACACACATATACACAAACACACACACACACAAACACACATACACACACACAGACATACACACACACACACACACACACACACACACACACACACACACACACACATTACCAATGGAACAAGGGAAATGTCCTTGCAATATCTTTACCACGGGTAAAGCTGATAACACTCATAGTGCAAGTTTGCTCTGGGATGTCCAACACACACTAAAATAATCCATTTTATCTCGACAACAGGCGCTTGATGTTTACAAGTATTTTATTCTATTTCATTTCATTGAATTTTTCTCCATGTTATCGACTGTCATTTATTTCGTTACGTTGTGTTTGTTCTGTTTCGATTCATTTCATTCTGTTTGTCTATTTCATTTCAATACTAGGTTGACATTTGCTGTATTTCTAATTTCAATTTCTTTTTGTGCGTTGGGGAAAGCGATATTGATGACGACATCGACGCTGCAGCTGCTGCAGTAGCTGCTGCCGATGATAATAATAACAATATTGACAACGATGATGTCGATATAGACAATGACGACGATGTTGACAACGCCGACAATCATGCCGAATGCTCAAACGACATTATAGATCATAATTAATTTCTACCCCAATTTCTTTTTTCTATTTTAGCTCCTCCTTCTTACAACGATGCCGCCGGCACCCCAGCAGGCGGTGACTACAATGCCGGGTACGCGCCACCCCAGGGCGATCAGGGAGGCTACCCGCCAGCCCAGAACCCCCAGGGGGGCCAACCCGGGAACTACCCGGCACAACCCGGGTACCCGCCGGGCTACGGAGCCGGGTATGGCCAGTACCCACCCCAGCAGCAGGGTGGTTTCAACCCGGGACAGCACCAGCCGGGACAGCACCAGCAGTACCAGTACCAGCAGAACACTGTGGTGGTGAGCCTAACTTTCAGTACTAGTATACCCGAGTGCCGAAACACAACAATCATGTTTGGAGGCGAACTTTGAGAATTTTAGAGCTTATTTCTAAACCCCATACAAAATGTTATGGTTACGCAAAAGGAAACCAAGAACACACAGAGAGACAGACCATATCACAAACAGAACTACGAATACGAATACGAATACGAATACTTTATTATCTCATACAGAGAAATTTCAGTGTGGTGCACATTAAAAGACAAAACAAATAATAAGACAACAGATAAAAATACCATACGAAGCATACTACACTCGCGCACGCATATGTACACTAACAGGAATAGTAACATGATTCCAAATAGGTTAATTGCCGTCAGCTTTAGCTAAAAGTTTACCGCTAAAAACTATCATTATCACAGGACTAGATATGTCATTGAACAATATTTATCACAGGACTAGTCATTCGAGGGTTATCACACTCAGCATAAGGGTGCACATCAAAGAGTATAAAAAATATTCATCACAGAAATCAGTGCATATGTTCACCGGCACACATACAATCCACAGGTGTCTAGCCGGCTAGCTATTAATAGCTCGCACTCAAAGGCCAACAACTCGGCAGAGCCTGCTGTGAAGGGCGACTACCGTTTTTCGTTTTCATGTTCATTACTTTATTGTCCCATCGCTGGGAAATTCGGGTCACACACACACACACACACCTCCCAGTGGAAAAGCTAACAGCAACAGGGTTGCGCTGTACCCAGGTGTGTGCGTGTTTAGGTGTAATCAGCCACCTGCACTAATGGCAGAATGACCGAGGTCTTTTACGAGCCACAGTGGTGACACAGGGGAGGGGGGGGGGGGGTAATAGATACCGTCTCTGAGTCTGCACATAAAGTGGACCCGTGCCCGTCCCGGCCCGAATTCGAACCTGCGACCATAGGATCACAAGTCCAGTGCTCTACCAACTGAGCTACCGGGCGCCCGGTGTGAGGTGGTGTGAGGTGGTGTGAGGTGGTGTTAGGTGGATACTATTGATCTGACCCTTTGGGGAGTTTCCGACAAATTTGACGAGTCTGAAGAATGTTGGGAATCCACTGTACCTTTCTCTAGACGCTCAAGGCACGATTTCCTCGAAAACGCACCGAAAGTACGGTAATTATAGTCAAATCAAAGTGAGTGAATGCGCTTCAGGGCGCTGCTTTGTCTCTCCGGATGTACTTCAGAAGCGCCGCCTGGCCGCAAGTCGCTAGTGCAATCTATGACGCGGCGGCCCAGTGAAAGCATGAGCGAACGTGTAGCCAAGACCTGTAAGCGTACGTGTAGATATGACGTCACCCGTACACGTATTGGAGAATTGGTCTAGATGATGCTCACCCTTCGCCAATGTTCCAAATGCAGTCAAATGCAGTCATCCATTTTCCTATAACCCCCCGCGGGTTAGGGGGAGTCCCATATTGGTTGGGACGAGAAAGAATTTACCCGATGCTACCCAGCATGTCGTAAGAGGCGACTAACGGTTCTGTTTCTCCTTTTACCCTTGTTAAGTGTTTCTTGTATAGAATATAGTCAATGTTTGTAAAGATTTTAGTCAAGCAGTATGTAAGAAATGTTAAGTCCTTTGTACTGGAAACTTGCATTCTCCCAGTAAGGTCATATATTGTACTACGTTGCAAGCCCCTGGAGCAATTTTTTCATTAGTGCTTTTGTGAACAAGAAACAATTAACAAGTGGCTCTATCCCATCTCCCCCCTTTCCCCTATCCCATCTCCCCCCTTTCCACGTCGCGATATAACCTTGAATGGTTGAAAACGACGTTAAACACCAAATAAAGAAAGAAAGAATTTTCCTATACGTTGTTTGCCTCCCAGCAAGACGTGTAGATCTTGGCAAACGCGTGACGTAAAAACTAGCTTTGATGACGTTACCCTTACACGTTCCCGTGTATGTGCTGAAAAGTTCCACATCTAGATCTGTCTACTATCAAGCTGACTGATATTATAACGAGTTGCTCGGTGACATTATCGCGTTATGATTTCTCTGAAAAATATCTTTAAAAATATTGTTTAAAAAGGACCAGATTGAGTTAACGTGACCAGAGCCTTGGGGCCGGTCCACCATTGGAGTAGAAGAGTGCACGTAGAGTGACAGTTTGTCACACTATCATTTTCTCAGATGACTTTACCAGATAGTTGTTAACAACGTACCAGACAACATGGACCTAGCTGCCTTCACCACCATTAATGTATTCATTAATTCAAGGATTAATTCATTCAGTTCCTTATCCGGCACGGTTGGCCTAGTGGTAAGGCGTTCGCCCCGTGATCGGGAGGTCGTGGGTTCGAACCCCGGCCGGGTCATACCTAAGACTTTAAAATTGGCAATCTAGTGGCTGCTCCGCCTGGCGTCTGGCATTATGGGGTTAGTGCTAGGACTGGTTGGTCCGGTGTCAGAATAATGTGACAGGGTGAGACTTCTGTCTTGTGTGTGGCGCACGTTAAATGTCAAAGCAGCACCGCCCTGATATGGCCCTTCGTGGTCGGCTGGGCGTTAAGCAAACAAATAAACAAACAAACAAAATTCAGTTCCTGACCTTTTGTGTTTCCTCTCCATATTCTTTTCATATCTTTTTTGTTCATTGTTGCTTTTGGTTTTTTGGTTTCCCTTTGTGTTTGTTTGTTTGTTTGTTTGTTTGTTTGTTTGTTAGTCCTGAGGAAGCTTCAATAAGCGAAAATTCGATTTAGTATTGTATTGTGCTGTCCTTGCATTGTTGAGTACAGAATTCTTTTGTTTTTTAACTTCATTTATATATATCTTTTCTTCAGAAGACTCAGCCAACCCAGAAGGGGGTGGTAGTCATCCACGCCCAAGACAGCATTGGGTTGTCTTCACCACCATCAATTAATTGATCATTACTGTTAATATTACTTTCTGTATTTGCTTATTTGCTTATTTATTTATTTATTTATTTATTTATTTATTCTGTCTTCAGATGACGCAGCCGACCCAGCAGGGGATGATAATCAACAACGTACCGGACAACATGGGACTGGCCATCTTCACGACCATCTGCTGTTGCTGGCCTCTGGGCATCGTGGCCATCATGAGGGCACAGGAGGTGTGTAGCTTTACAGACACCGGCCGCCTTCCCGTGTAAACCCTAATGTACGACCCCACAGATCTGTCCTGGGGCGGTATGCACGAGAAAACCCGCCCTATTGGGTAGGAACCAAACCATCGTGTGCACCGCCACAGGTCAGTCTTTGGGCGGTGTGCCGGAGAAAGTGGGAACCAAGCGCTGTGTCGGATTGGTTGAAGTTAAGATTCTTTCAAGATTTCAACAAATCCGACCCAGTGCTTAGGTCTCACCCAGTTGGGCTATTTCTCGCGCACACCACCCCCGGACATTACACTATCCTTCCACGTGAACACATACCAACAATCAACAGTGGGGCTGCATTCTGTGCTTAGTTGTATTTTTTTTTGCCGAGTGCATTTCGCGGGTTGACATAATAGGTGCCAGTCACGAAATCGATGCAGCTAAAGACGGGCGCAGTGGCGTGGTGGTAAGATGTCGGCCTCCTAATCGGGATGTCGTGAGTTCGAATCCCGGTCGTTGCCACCTGGTGGGTTAAGAGTGGAGATTTTTTCGATCTCCCAGGTCAACTTATGTGCAGGCCTGCTTAGTGACTTAACCCTCTTCGTGTGTACACGCAAGCACAAGACCAAGTGCGCACGGAAAAGATCCTGTAATCCATGTCAGAGTTCGGTGGGTTATAGAAACACGAAAATACCCAGCATGCCTACCCAACGAAAGCGGAGTGAAGCTGACTATGCTCGCAGAGGATAGTTTGGGGAACCCAAATGGGCAAACGAGCTCACACGTCACCAGCATTTCTGGAACGCTGAAGAAGAAGAAGAAGAAGATGCAGCTAAAATGTCCCACTCTGCACAAAAAGCAGCCAGGCTGTTGACTGTTGATATGTGTCAAAGCCGATGGACGCTTATATCACACGTGGACGGATATGACATGCTGCACAAGTTGGTCGTCACGGGAAGGTATAGGTACCGTGCCTTTAACATTAAGCTTTGGTGGAGGGGAAGTAGTTGTACTTATCCACTACTTTATTTACTGCGCCCTCTCTCCCGGTAGAGTTTTGTGCACGGCTAGTATGATTTTCACACTAACTGCTCTACGTAATCGGCAAAGCTTTCTGTGGTGCATGTCGGATCTTTGTTTGGTATTTGTCTTTGTTGTTTGTGTCTTTATTTATTTTTTTTTTTTTTCAACTTGCCACTTATGATAACGATATTCATCAGATGCGCGCACCGCCCACGGCATTATTTTTTCTCAGTTACTCGAACTGTCGGCGCCTTGAAACGTTTCACTATGTTTTCCAATGGATCGATTCAGATGTTACATCCGCACGCGTAAATCGTGGAATAAAACCATGTGTAATTAATCGAGATTTGCCGAGTTGGGTATGATTTTACTTCACTTACCCTAGGTCAGTTTTCCGAAGTGCTAATTTCTTTTTTGTGTACCGTCATGTCCTTTGAAAGCGCCAACTGTCCTTCCGCGCCGATTTTGCCCCAAAGTAGGGGATGGGCGTTTATTAGGTACATTACCCTGTGAACGATCACTTCCTCACCAGAATGGCCTAATGTGGTCATTATTTGATATGGACAAGTCAAAGGAATGCGTTCGTTGACGTACGCGTTTGAGCAAATACCTACGTGTGAAATAACTATGAAACATAGAAATACATTTGATTTAAGTCTGTTCTTAATTAGGCGAAGTCGACTACGCGAAGTGTACTTTGTGACGTTGGCTGCACGGAGCTTTAGAGTCTTCGGTAAAGAGACTTCGGGAAGTCGACTTTTGGCTCAATTAAGACACGCCGCAGCAACAACGGGACTGTTTCTTCCTCAATATCACTGCTATTATCGCTTTCTTGAGGCGAAAACAACACGTCGGAATCATGATCTACAGGGTCCTCAAGATCCAACATCCGGAGAATCTCCTCCCGTGACAAGGCTCGCCTTCGATTCATTTTTTTTCTCGAAAAAACCGCACAAACCAGGCTAATTTTACATATGGCGGAAGGGCACACCAAGTGTGTCAAGGGAAACAACTCAATTTACTGCAAGCTTCAAAAACCGGGAAGCAATCACGAGTCGTGTACCTTGTATGTCTAATACTAAAATAGTCACTTCCCGTCCGTGGGCGTTGCAGCGCTATTACTAATATAGTCACCTCCCGTCGCGAAAGTGTTAAAGACGTGGATTATGCAAAACGTACAATGTCCTTCTGAATACTCTGATGAGGTGGAGTATCCAACGCATCTGGATTTTTACTGAAATGTAACAGCTAATCTGCTAGCACAAATGACATAAGAATTATTTACAGCAAACTGTGTGTGCTATAGTGCTGATTTAAGACCAAACACCACGTGAGCAAAACGACAACACAAGCAATATATTATTGCAAACTAATTATATCCGACTGAGACACAGGTTACAATATTAATTGTCATGCCAATTAATGAGATTAATGGTTGATGAGAGACCGGCTTGGGCACCACAAGCTTTCCGGTCGTGGAGTAAATCCCAAAGTTCCTGTCCCAAAGATTTAGCTGTGATTAATTTCACGAAAACCAGCTTGCTCTGTTGGCAACATTGAGACATTACGAAAAGTGCCCATCATCGCGACAAGAAAAGTAAACATGTTAATCGGGTTGATCTGACAAGGAAGATATATTTGCATATCTCACTTATCTGACAGGGAAGAATTATCTTCCAATATTTGACAAGGAAAATATATCTGAACAGCTGATTGATCTGACGAGGAAGATATATCTGCAAATCTAAGTGATCTGACAAGCAATCTATATACGCAGCTCTGACTATTAAAATGTATCTGCAAACCTGACATCTGAAAAAGAAGACATATTTGATGTCTTTTTGGTTTAAACCGCCTGACACTGCGAGCCAATTTTCTTTGTGTTTTCATAAGGACAGTAACATCTTTAGACTTAAGTCTTGATCTGACATAGAAGATATATCTGCAAGTCTGACCGATCTGTCAAGGGTTATATACCTACATATTAGGCAAAGGGAGATTCATTTGCAAATTTGACCTGTCTGACAAGGGGGATATCTGCAATCCTGACAAGGAAGATATATTTGAAAACATGACATGGAAGACATATAGATCTGTAATCTAGCAGCGCAAGGAAGATATAGCAGCAAACTTGACTTATCCGACAAGGAAGAAGCCCGAATGATCTGAGAAGGGAGATATATCTGCATGTCTGACTGGTGGGAGATATATCTGCATGTCTGACTGGTGGGAGATATATCTGCGGAACTGTGATTTCAGTCTCGCCGCGCGCTGGACCGTGGTGACATGCTTTCTGCGGGCACGCTGAGTGCCGAGTCCCGGAGAT
The DNA here is from genome assembly GCF_037325665.1 of Littorina saxatilis. Classification (NCBI taxonomy): domain Eukaryota; kingdom Metazoa; phylum Mollusca; class Gastropoda; order Littorinimorpha; family Littorinidae; genus Littorina; species Littorina saxatilis. The sequence continues at coordinate 48,613,799 of NC_090251.1, forward strand.
ACTCCATGTGGGCCATAGCTGGTGGCTGTGTATCTATCGTCATCGCCGTCATCATCATCGTCGTCGTCGTTATCAACATGCAGAACAACACCTACTACGATTACTAGACTCATTTCCACAGGCTGAAAAACATTTACCCTGTGGAAAGTCAAACGCACGAAAGCTGAGAAAGTGGAACCAACAACAACAAAAAAGAGAAAAAGAGAAAGAGATTTGATTGAAGTCAGAAAAACACTTGACTATTTTTTTTCTGACGTTCCATATTTTTACGAAAAAAGAACACGAACCACGTTTGTCTTCTTCTTTTTAAAATCGTTCATGCTAAATGATGTGTCGAGGTCCAAGAGAGATATTCTCACCGATTTGAGGACGTGCCATACAATTGAATATGAAATGCCATACGAAAGAAAACTGCTCGAAATCAGGAAAATTAATGCTTTCTGATTTTTCTGTTTGGGGCTCTGTCAAGCAAAAGGGAGAATGTCAAAAATACTTACAACAGTTTACATGAACCGCATTTGAATCCTAGTCATTTTAAAACGGTCGGTGTCAAGTCACTAAAAACCAGCTGTGTTCATTTACAAAACGCAATCAGACAGGCATCGTGCGTTTTTCACTCATTTCATTTTTTTAAAATGTTTTATGAAGAAAGCTGTCAGTAAATGTACTTTGAAATATGCATTGTCTTTGATTTCTAGTTCATGTACATAGAAATTAATAGTTTGAAGAAAATGATGTCAGGAATATTCCATTGCCGAATTAGACTTGCCATGAAAGTGGAGCAGAGGTGTCACTTTCCTTCTGAAATACACCATTAACGTTTGCTTGACTAGATAGTGATAAAGTGTTTGCTTATAGAATTAAATATAAATTGGTAATACATACATTTATTGTGTTTGGAACCTATACAGGGAACACTATGATTGTAAATAACTGAAATTCGTTCCGTATTTTTTAACATGTGGATGTGTTCGAAGAGAATGTCAAACAAACCTTACTGTGATCAAAACTGTGATTAAGTTTCTAAAATCTGTGATAGTTGTTCCTGCAACATGTTATTGTTTTACAGAATACAAAACACATTCATAAACTTAAGTCAACATTTCTGTGTGGCCCTTACACTTTCGATATATGTAAACCCTTACACTTTTGATATATGTAAATGTTGGCTCATCAGACATAAAGATTAGACAAACCGCGCATGTCTTTGAGAGCGATCAGGCGCTCGCGCGTGTGTGTGTATGTGCGTGTGCGTGCGTGTGTGTGTATGTGTGTGTGTGTGTGTGTGTGTGTGTGTGTAAATACTTGTACGTCTGTGTGTGTGTGTGTGTGTGTGTGTTTGTGTGTGTGTGTGTGTAAATATTTGTACGTGTACGTGTGCGTGTGTGTGTGTGTGTGTGTGTAAATACGTGTACGTGCGTGTGTGTGTGTGTGTGTGTGTGTGTGTGTGTGTGTGTGCGTACGAACTTATATGTATTTTTGTTTCAGGGATAAGACAGATAAGTAGATAAGACACCGGGCATGTGTGTTTGTGTGTGTGCGTGTGTGTGTGTACCAGACACTGAACACACTCAAACACCCCACCATAGACGGTAAAGTACACAGAGAGTACACAGTCTGTCTATTGACTTCATAGGAGTAGCTTGAAGCCTTTAACCGTCAGCGCAATGCATGTGCGCTTAATCCATTATTAAGAACATTAGCTGTCAAATGTGTGAGCAACGTGTGATGGAAACAGCTGCAGCCATTTTAATCAAAAATGATTTTTGCATCTTGACCTGATGAACTCGGTTTGCTCAAACAATCAGCTCACAGGTTTTATCCATCGAGACACAGGCACTTCACTCCGGGTGGGTGAGAGAAGGAGTGGGGGCTTGGGTTGCAGTGTTAGCTGCCCTTTCATACTCCGTTATATCGGTAGTACGTATGCAAGAGAACACACACACACACACACACACACACACACACGCGCGCGCGCGCACACATACACGTACAACACCACACACACACACTTCCGCACGCACACACACACACTTACGTACACACTTACACACACACACACACACACGCCCCTGTTCGAACGATTTGGGAAACAGAAAAACAATGCGAGGCGCTGAAGCAAACACAAAACAAAGTAGCATCCAAAGCTGCATGTTCCCCCACGCAAGGTGATTTTGTTTTTGTCTGTCTGTTATTTCATTCGTCCACTTCAAAGATGAATCAATTGAGATTGTAGTGAATGCTTCATTTTATCTGGTATTTATAATAGATGTTCTGACTTGTGCCTGCAAAATTACCTTTGACAACTTACACTTGTCTTGTGTGATTTCAGTCTCGCCGGGCAATGTAGGGTAGGCTCTCGTTGGGCAAAGGCTAGATGTAAAACAGCTCTTTTGTCTGAACCTTTAACTTTGACAATTAACATTTATCTTATCTCTTTTGTGGTTTCAATCTCGCCGGGCTGGATAGGACGAAGGGTAGATGTAAAACAGCTCTTTTGTATGCTTACTCCATTACCTTTGAAGATAAACATTCATCTTATCTCTGATGTGATTTCAGTATCGGCGAGCAATGTATAGAAATCAGACGAAGGTTGAATTTTAAAAAGAAAAACTCCTTTGAATGCTTACTTGATTACTTTTCAAAATAAACATTTATATCTTTCATAATAACATTCTGAAAAAGGCAGTTTGCCAAAATATTGAAACAGAAAAAAAAAGTGGTTACTGATGTATCCACTTTTGTTGAAATGTATATATTTCGTGTGATTTCAGTGCCGCCAAGCAATGTAAAGTAGTCAGGCAACGGTTGAATTTAAAAACCTTGATTGCTTGCTTACTCCATTACCTTGTAAAATAAACATTAATTTTATATCTTTCGTGTGATGTCAGTATCGCCGACCAATGTAAAGTACTCAGGCGACGGCTGAAATCAAATAAGAAAAACTGATTGATTGCTTACTCCATTACCTAACAAAATAAACATTTATATATTTCGTGTGATTTCAGTCTCGCCGTGCGTTGGATCGTGGTGATGTGACCTCCGCCAGCAGATTCAGCCAGGAGTCCAGGCGTTTCTCCATGTTCGCCATCGGTGGAGGCATCGTCTCCATCATCGTCATCGTCGTCATCATCGTCGTCGTCGTTGTCAACAACGTCAATTCATACAATAATATCTATGACAGATATAGTAAGTAGACGAGTGGGAAGAGGCTGAGTTTTGTCGTTTGAGGAGAAACTTGGAGCCAGGAAGGTGAAAGGCCCAGGAAATCAAGCAGAAATGCCTTGAAAAAAGAAATGTTAAAAGCAGGATAACAAGTTTGGTGGTTTAAGCAGAAGTGTATTCTGATTTTAAGCTGGTTAATTTCCGGAGGAAATTCTAATAATTTTGTCTTGAGAACGTGAGAGAAAAGAAAGAGCTAAACTCTCAAGTTCTTAATGAAAACGCGCTAACGGACTTTGGATCTAAGCATGCATAATCTCCATTGTGTTTGGTCCATTCTGTAAAATATATATATGTCAAAATTGGTGGCTAGAGGAAGTTGTAAAATCTGTTTACAACTATAAGAATGTGTAAATATCAGCCTATATACTGCAATGCAGCGAATAATACTTGGTCGAAAAAGGATTCCAGTTTTCTATTTTTGTTCATGTCACATTTTTCTTTTTAATCATTTTAGTTTTTACTCGTTCTTGTTTTTCTTACTTGGATTTTATCAAGTTAAGATTGACTAATTGTTTCTATATTTTGTGATAATCAGACTGTGTGCCATCTCCATAATCACTATAACATTCTACTTTGAAGATATCACTACACTGAACACAAAAAGTTAAGGATATGTTTTCAGTAGCTTAGATGTTACAGAGCAGTGTTTTGGTCAAAAACATTTGTGTATTTGAAGATCTGCCTTTCTTCTGCTCAAAAATGGGTTTATTGAAACTTGAACAATATTGGGTATGGCGTCTTAGGTCCCTGTCCACACCTACCTTAAAAAAATGCGTGTTTTTTTGGTTTTTACCTTCCTTCAAAAATGGCGTTTCTTTTTACCTACCTTCAAAAATGGCGTTTTTTGATGGCAATGTTTCACATTGAGACGTCGAAAATGGGACTAAAACTGCACAATATTTCACTGTTTGTCCGTGTCTACAAACGAACATGGCTCACTGATACATCTCAGGTAAGCCAAAATAAAAAGCTTGGGTACTTTTCGTGCAACGTTGAATTATTTTGCTGAATTAATGCCTTTGGTTGTAAACGTCAAAATGCGAAATCAAATCTACTCAAAACGGATCCCATTTTGCACAGCGGCCAGCCGGGAGAAGATTACCGTTGGATGAATGTTGGGGGGGGGGGGGGGGGAGGGGAAGGACCGGAGATAAGGTGGGTAGGATGCAATGGACCAGTGACAAAAAGGTAAGACTTAGGTCAAAACAAAATTCAGATTGTGTAATAACCATGCGTACTGAAGTTCATTCAGTTCAGGCCATGGCACAAACAAAATCCCAGTTGTTCGAACGTCTGTGAGCTTACTGCTACGTGGGATCACTTCTTTTATTCATTTTGTTTATAACAGCTGGTATGTGAAGTTCAATGTTCATTCAGCACATGATATTCTCCGGGTTTTTTCTTTCTTTTAAACGACATGTGTATATACATATACATTCTCATCTTAATGTTTGATGAAATGAAAAGATTTGTGTTTTTTTTTATAAGATTATCAATTTATGGAATCGTATTTGTTTTTGTTGGTTTGTTGTAGTGGGTTTTTGTTTTTTTACATTGTTTTCAATCCTTCACAAAAGCTAGCTGTGATTAATATGTCTAGTATCCAGAAAATTAAAGCGTATATCTATATGACACAATTTAGTTTGATTATGTTGTGGTTGTGATATTGTTTGACAAAAGATCTACAATTTTAAATAAAACAAAACCATCTTTTTCTCGATCATCGCTTCAAGCCCTTGTGAGTTTGTTTTGAATACAATACAACAACTTAAAATTCATTAAAAAAAAAAACCACCTCACATGCAACAGTATGTTGCGAGAGACAGAGACAGAGACAGAGAGGAGGAGAAAAAGAGCGTGCCTACCTACGTGCGTCCATATGTGTGTGTGTGTGTGTGTGTGTGTGTGTGTGTGTGTGTGTGTGTGTATGTGTGTGTGTGTGTGTGTGTGTGTGTGTGTGTGTGTGTGTGTGTGTCAAAAAAAACCATCGTATTTTCGACTGAAAGGCAAATTACCTTTTGACAGCGGTCTAACCAATCCTTATCAAAAGAACACACACACACACACACTCACACACACACACACACACACACACACACACACACACACACACACACACTCACCCACCCACACAAGTGCTAGTCTTTCGGATGAGACGAAAAACCGAGGTCCCTTCGTGTACACTACATTGGGGTATGCACGTTAAAGATCCCACGATTGACAAAAGGGTCTTTCCTGGCAAAATTGTATAGGCATAGATAAACATTGTCCACCAAATACCCGTGTGACTTGGAATAACAGGCCGTAAAAAGTAAATATTCGCCGCAATGGCTTGAGATTTACTGGCCGATGTGAATGCGTGATGTATTGTGTAAAAAATTCCATCTCACACGGCAGAAATTAATATGTAAATCGCCGTGAGCTCTTGTGAGAAGGGGCGATTAATAAATGTCCATTATTATTATTATTATTATTATTACAAGCAGAATAACACATACACCGGCCCCTGTAGCGCAGTGGTTAGCGCATCGGGCTGCGGGCCGGGAGGTCGTGGGTTCGAATCCCATCAGGGTCATGTGGGTTTTTCGGCCTACGGTCGGCTCCTACCCAGAGTGGAAGTGCTATGGTTCCAATGGGAAGGCTGGGATCACACAGCCGAGTGTCATTCACTTAACGAATGCGACTTTGAGGGTGCTCAGGTTCTGTATACCTGACCAACACCGCAGGTGCGGCAGTTCTCGGGCCTGGTTGACGCCAGGATATATTATGACAGTAAGCGTAGAGTGCTGCCCTGTCACGTAGTCTCAAAACCAAAATTGGAAATCCAAAGCATCATCATTATAATCATCCTCATCTCATTAATCATCCAAAATATAAATTGTCCTTGCTCTTGTGGCCCTTCATGCCCGGAGCTCTCATGGTGACCTTGGTCTCATTGTTCCTGTTCGATCCTTCCCTGAATAGTAGTTCTGCTGTCAGTCTTCAACGTGTGACGTTCTGGGGGGTCGACGGAGGGACGTGGTAGCGGTCTGCTCTCTCGAGGGGACGCTCACTCAGTCTGGCTCCCCGACTTAAAGTCAAAGTCGTTTATAGGGGGCATAGTAGGTAGTGGGCTGCGTCCGTTAGCTCGGGACAGACCCACTACTGAACACCGTCGAAGTGACTCAGCAGAAGTGCAGTGTCATCTTCCGAGGGTAGCCTACCGCAGCGACCCGACATCCCCCCCCCCCCCCCCCCCTGGAGCGTCTGTAAAATCGACAGCGGAACGAAATTCAGAGGTGGTTGGAGCAGCGAGTGCAGGGACGGGGCGGTGTGAGAGCACAACGGTACAAAGGAACAGGTGTAAAGACTGGGGAAAAAAAGAAAGAATAACACATACACACGCGCGCGCGCGCATACACATAGCGACACGGCACTCACTCTCAGTCACACACGCACACACACACACGCACGCACACACACACACACACACACACACACACACACACACACACACACACTCACACGTAGGAAAAGGTTGCCTAATATGGACTGGCTTCTAATATGGAACACCTCCTGTTCTGACAAACTAACCGTGCTGGAGCGCTCAAAACAATTTCATTGGCTGTATTCACCCTCTGTAGATAACTTGTAACTGTCAGAACAGTTGCAAAAACAAAAACCTGAATACCGTTAACTTTTTTTTTATTTTTTTTTTTACACGTTTGGCAGTATTCACTGTCACATTTACGTTATGCAGAGTGTCGCACTTGCCTTACGCTTATGCAATCACCTCTGCGCATGAGCTTATGTCAAAATCATAAGCTTTGGACCAGTTCTATTTTTCTATGTAGATTTCATATCGCGGAGCAAATTGACCAATCAGGAGATGCCATGGGCCAGTTTCACAACACAGAAACACAGACGGTCGACTGCCGCGGTTGAACCAATGAAATACAGAAATCCCAACTCAATCGGGTTTCACGAAGGAGATGCCAGTCGGTTGTTCCTGTTTGCACGGGGAGTTGCCCGATTGCAGTGTTGCTCTCCTCTAGCACCATTGTCGGACAACCGCGTTAATCCGACAGAAAATGTGATTATCCCTAGAAGAATACTCACATTATGTTTGGATTCTGAAGCATATGTGGTGATCGTTTTTTGAATAAAGTCAGGGTTATGTCTTGAAGACGTCACATTATGGCGTAAGAATTACAAGAAGTCTCGGTCATTGTTATTTAGAGCGGGCCGAGACTAGTTTCTTCGTCGAAATCAAGCGGAAGTGGTAATGTTGAACCGCGTTTTATCCTACATACGTGAGAGAGACACCCGTGAGATAATAATCGTTCAAATCACACGTGTGTATATCATGTAAATAAGGTCATGTCAAGCAAGTCTGGCAGGGACCTGTTTTTCCACTGCTTATGATGCCAAAGTCACCGAGACAAACGTCATTATAGAAACAAAAATTGCGCTCGCTAATTACCCTCGATGAATTTTTAGAACTAACACGTCACGCCACACTTTCAGAGTGACGTTTCTTTGCTTTGACGTAATAGATTGCACGAGGCTTTAGAAGAGATCGAGGTTCCAAAACAAGCGTCTTCAATTAATCTGCCTCGACTGCAGGACATTCAGTAAAATACACGTAAGTACAGTATGTAGGATAAACAGAATACTACACTGATGGCTTGCTGTGTCGTACCAGATTTACACTCGTTGCTTTTTCAAATAGTGAACAGCTCGCTTTCGCTCGCAGTTCAATATTTAAAAAAAACAACTCGTGTAAATCTGGTACGACACAGCAAGCCATGTAGTATTCTCTATATGAAACGTAACGCAAGTGTGACCGCGATTTCATAAACACATTTAGACGAGACAAGTATAATGTGGACGAGTCGAAGACGAGTCGCATTATACTTGTTCGAGTCTAAATATCGGACCCTATTGCTACGATGAAAACACAATAGCGTTTATATAGCTATTCTGACATTAAATTCTGTGTTAAAATCATGTTTTTGTCAGCAACAAGTACCAGAATGGTCCATGTCGTTGATTGCAGACGACGGTTCCCTTTCCGCATGAAGCCACGGAAATAACCGAACATTGAAAAACCCACGGACATGTATTACGGAGAAAACTCGAGATAACCGGATGTTTAGCATTACGTCAATATGCTAGGAATCATATGACGTCATGACGTATCATGCTTGCCTACGTAGATTGTATGTTCGAAAGTCTGACTTCTGTTGGGAATTCGCGTGGTGAAGACTGCGGTAAATCTGTAGATGATAAGAGAACAAGGATTGTCTCAGAAGAAACGACTAAATGTTTCAGACCGGTAACTTCATTTCAACATTGCACTATACAATGGACGTTCTATGTGACAGGAGAGTTTGCTGATTTTGTGTTAAACATTGGAGAGATCGTCTGCTAGAATCAGAGATAGATCGCTTCAGATTGCAGCTTCTGGAAATGTGCAAGGTTTGTTGCCTGTTAAAGAACTGGATTTTACACGTAATGTATGTCATGTACAGTAAGCAACAACAAAAACACACACAAAGGAAATGGCATCGTCTGTCGACTAGTCACAGAAACAAACCTGGCGAGGTATGCGTGTACTTTATACACTTGGAAGAAACCGGAACCATGCGTCTTTGTTATTGCCGATATCGTTTGGATATCGGCAAAAAATGACCAACTTCCGTAGCGTTATGCTTTGATGATCGGAAAAGGGATGTGTGAGACCATCCAATCACAGTCCCCGAATTCCCCCACGTGTCCATCAGAATAGCTTATGACGACTCATGTGCTTTTCAAATGGGGAGAACAACCTGGAAACAAACCTTGGGTTACAAGATGATGTTGTTGCCAGGCAAGTTTCTCAGAGGCTTGCAGTGTCTCACTTCGTCCTCATTTGACTGAGGCAGCGGTTCCAAGCAAACGGAAGGGACGAAGGGTGCATACACGACAACTTGCAAGACAGCAACACCATCTTGTTATCATCCAACTGCCCTACCCCTATCCAACTTGCTCTGTTTTCGTCGTGGAGGCTTCTACATCTACAGTGCATTATTTCGTCAGTGTGTCCGCTTTTAAACACAAACTTTAAAAAACAAATGTAATCTGTTTTTTTTTTTTTTTTTTTTTTTTTTTTTTTTTTTACATGTATAGGCTTTACATTACATTAAATCACATAGACAAGGGGACAATTACAACACACAGGGGGTGGGGGTGGTCATGGCTTGGTGGTCGCAGTATCAAAAATATGTAAAGGAAAAAGAACCTAAGGGTTACATCAAAACATGCATACACAAGCGCCAATCCTTGTAAAATGTATCTAGTGTATTATTCATAGCTGCGTTGTACTTTTCCCAAATAAATCGTTGCTTAACATTTCTATTAAATGTCTGAAAAGGAGGGATCTTTTTGTTCATTTTGGAAATATCAGGGATCGCGCTAGCTTTTTAAAAAATGCGTAAGTCATACGCAACGAAACGAAAAAAACGCGTCACGGACCAATATTTTTGCGTACTACGAAAACACGTACAGACACAAACAAAACACGCACGAAAGACTTAAAG
>NC_090251.1:48628583-48646083 GCF_037325665.1 Littorina saxatilis
CAATGTTCAACATTAGCTTTTCGCTAAGTTTTTGTCCTACAGATATGACATACTTTTTTTTTGGGGGGGGGGAGGGGGGGGGGGAATCTCTTCGGAGCCATCTCTCCTTACCTCCTCCACTCCCCGAAACCTCACCACATAATCCCGCGTGAGGTTTTAACATCAGAGCCAGGAAGAAGCTAAGCCATTAGAGGGGGGGGGGGGGGGGGAGGGGGGGGGGAAGAAAAAAAAGGCATGTATTGGGGAGGGGGATGGGGGAAGAGAAAAATTTCAGTTTTAAACTCTCACGGCAAGGCAATTAGGGGCACGTGAGACAGGGAAACCCCGGCTTCGTGGGTTGGGGTGGGGGGGGGGGGGGGGGAGATAAAGTGTCTTTTATAGGTAGATGCAATGTCAAACTTGACTGTCCCCTCAAGTATGTGCTTGAGTCAAATATATCTCTCTTAATTAACTTTTCAAATCTGCTCCTGTTCAGGCTTTTGTGTCTTTCTTCTATCTCAGGGAATAGATCTGTTCCTTGTACATTTATCTGACATACTCATCTCAACCGTTTCCAGTTTCACATTTTTGTCAACAACAACGAAGAAGCAAACACAGAAGCAAACACACAGACATACACACACATAACCAACCGACCACTTAACCAACCAACCAACCAACCAACCAACAAACCAACCAACCAACCAACCAACCAACCAACAAACCAACCAACCAACCAACCAACCAACCGAAAAACGAACAATAACACCGTAGCATGCATTTGTAAATCAGAGAAAGAGAACAAAGGAAGAAAGAAAGAAAGTTAGAAAAAAACTTGTTTCACAGCAGAACCAGCCATCTGGGCCAGATAGGGCAAGACGTGCTAACAACACCAACTACGCTATCCGTAGCAACATGTGTCTGGCTGTCTGTGCCACTGTGTGTTGTTGGCCTGTGGGGTTGATCGCCATCATGAGCGAGTGTGAGGTAAGTGTGTGTGTGTGTGTGTGTGTACGTGTGTATGTGTGTGTGTGTGTGTGCGTGCGTGTGTGTGTGTGTGTGTGGGCGTGCGTGTGTGTGTGTGTGTCTGTGTGTGTGTGTGTATGTGTGCGTGTGTGTGTGCGTGCGTTTGTACTTGTGTGTGTGTGTGTGTGTGTGTGTGTGTGGGCGTGCGTGCGTGTGTGTGTGTGTGTATGTGTGCGTGTGTGTGTGCGTGCGTTTGTACTTGTGTGTGTGTGTGTGTGTGTGTGTGTGTGTGTGTGTACGTGTGTGTGTGTGTGTTTGTGCGCGCGTGCATGTGTGCGTGCGAGCGTGTGTGTGTGTCTGCGTGCGTGCATGCGTGCGCGCGTGCGTGCGTCAGTGTGTGTGAGGCTGGGGATAGGTATGCAAATGAACGGAAAGAGTGTGTGTGCAAGGGGGGGGGGGGGGGAGGTTTCTTCAATCGTCAACGTGTTAATGACTCTATTCACGTTGCATGCGGAACAAGACCATCCTTTGACCTGGACACATTTGGAAATTCATAAGGTAACAAAGATTACATCTTAAATCTGCTTTTCTCCCTCCAGGCCAGAGACGCTGTGCAGAATGGCGACCTGGCTCACGCCAAAGAAGCCAGCGACAAGGCGAGGTCCATGTCCTGGATCTCTATCTTCGTTGGGGGCTGCGTCATTGGCTTTGCCGTCTTCTTTGGCTTGCTCGTCGGTCTCACGTCAAGATGAACACACGTCAGATCGCTTTACATAAATCATTCTGTCTAAATAGACGATTTTAGGAAATAACTCCGTCGGGTTTGTATGGGTTATGAAAGAGTGACTACCCTTGATTTTCCTCGGACAAATAGATTCACACGTGCTCCTGTCCTCGTGTTTCCGACACACCCCTTGGCTCTTCCAATGTTCGTCCGAGTAAAAGCAAAGGTATTCACTCTTTCACAACAAATAGCAACCCGTCAGAGTTAATTTCGAAATTCGTCTGTTGCATCTCACGCAAACAACACATGGCATATGTCATCATGGCACCTGAGCACGTTCTGATCTAAACAGGCGCCTGGCGTTGACATTTGAAGATGTTATTATTATATGAAGTCTTATATCGCGCGCGTATCTCCAGACTCGGACTCAAGGCGCAGGGATCTATTTATGCCGTGTGAGATGGAATTTTTTACACAATACATCACGCATTCACATCGACCAGCAGATCGCAGCCATTTCGGCGCATATCCTACTTTTCACGGCCTATTATTCCAAGTCACACGGGTATTTTGGTGGACATTTTTTATCCATGCCTATACAATTTTGCCAGGAAAGACCCTTTTGTCAATCGTGGGATCTTTAACGTGCACACCCCAATGTAGTGTACACGAAGGGACCTCGGTTTTTCGTCTCATCCGAAAGACTAGCACTTGAACCCACCACCTAGGTTAGGAAAGGGGGGGAGATGTGTCTTATTGGATGACAATATGTTTGTTAATAAAAAGGGGTGGTGGAGGGGGTTGGTGGTGGTGGTGGTGGTGGGGGGGGGGGGGGGGGGGCATTGTTATCTGTTTCATATTTTTCGACTGAGGCCGTTAAGACATCAATGTTGTCATCGTTATGTTGATGTAGAGTAAACAAACAAAACAACGGTCAAAAACTGCCATCTTCAAACATAGAAATACGGCTACGTTTGTCAATGTATTAGTACTGAGGTGACCTTAAAAAGCAAGAGACAAACAAAAAACAAAACAAAAAAAACACTGTCATTTTCTTTAGACCATCCCAGACATTTCTCATAAAAATGTGGTACACATCAGCATGTGACTCGCAGACTTCTGTGCCAATAAGCTTATTCTCGTTTAGCCAACATCCCTGGTCAAAGATGTCTCTTATCGCACAACGTTTAGGTTTCGGGTAGCATGTGCAGACATTACACATGTTTGATGATAATATATAATTTCTAATCTCTTTATACCTCACACGTTTTATTTCACATTTAAGCGCCCTGAATTGCTTTCATACGCGATTTACAAAGGAGAGAAAACCGCGGTCGAATAAAATGGTTTTTCAACAATGACAGAGTTGTGTCCCTTATGCTGCGCACCTGACAGGTAACGAACATTCACTTGCAAATTGTATGGTTACGGCGAAATTATCCTGGTGTGTGCCTTTTTCTTTGACGTTTATATTTTTATGTATTTATTCTTGCGTCCGAAAGATCCGTGTGTGTGTGTGTGTGTGTGTGTGTGTGTGTGTGTGTGTGTGTGTGTGTGTGTGTGTGTGTGTTTGCGTGTGAGTTTGTGTGTGAGTGTGTTTGTATATGTGTGTGTGTGTGTGTTTGTGTGTGTTCAGTGATTCTCATAAACATTCCCCCCCAAAAGATTATGATTTTGTATTCATGAGTTAATTCCAGATGTTCCACCTAGACGTCTCTCTCTTTCTCTCTCTATTGACATTTCTTTGATGACGTCATCTTTGTCAGTTTTAAGAAACGGAAAGGAAATTTGTCAATCAAATTTCTGAAAATTTGTTGAAATGTTTGTGTGTGTGACTGTGTCCTGTTTCAAGCATTTATCGTTCAAAATATTACCTGAATTTGCAACTACAGTATCATATTTTGTTTAAGCAGACTAAAAATCATTCTTGTTGTATTCCTTTCTATTTTCTGAATCAAAATTGTCTTCGAAAATGTGCTGAGAATAAGCAAAATCTGTTTTATGGAGATCACGCTCAAAGTCTCACTGCTCGAGTGTTTTCCCGTGACTTCACTGTGAAGAAGGAAAGATCAACCACGACTCTTCAGTCTGACAGAAGACCGATCTAGTTTGATTTTGAATCTGCCGATAAAGTGTAACTTTTAACATGTGATCACGCTGAAAATTGCAAAGATGCATGACCTCAGTACTTCTGATTTATATTTGTTGTATTTTTCTGCCCCTGATAAAGCTACTGACTCTTATTGTCTCAGGTTCTGCTTTGAATTTGTATTTATCATATCATGACATGATTAGGCTATGTTAACAGTAGTGATAAGATGGTTGCTTCTTTTAAAGACACAGTCATTCCCGTGTTATAGATTTGGCTCACAATGCCATGTTTGCGAGCGAGAGAGAGAGAGAGAGAGAGAGAGAGAGAGAGAGAGAGAGAGAGAGAGAGAGAGAGAGAGAGAGAGAGAGAGAGAGAGAGAGAACAACCCAAAAAGAATGCGCTATGTATTCTGCAAATAGTGAAGATACTATGAATAACTCCATTAAAGGTTAGCTGAAATGTCTAGAGTGACAATGTGGTAAATTTACATGCAATCATTTACCGGCACAAAGAAACACTGCTGTTTTCTCTTGTACTTTATTTCATCTACATTAATTTCACTCCAAAAAAGCTAAAAACGTATCAAACATCAAAGATTGTGAGCGCAACATTTTAAGTGTAGTGTGCGACATTTATCGGGAGTTGCTTGCACTGTAACAGTATTTCTTCTGAAATACAATAGATCATTTTTGCATTTCTATGACAATGTTTAACTTCTTAATAAAATACAAAGTTGATCTATGCTACTGCTAAGTCTGGAAATACCAATAAAGCAAATAGATGTTTCACCTTGCATGATCTCCTCAAGATGTCCAGGTCTTTACTCATGACCTCACAATCAACTAAGACAAATTGTACAAAAAGTGCGGTAAGCAAATTGCTTCCAAACAAGTAATGACAGTCATGTTGGTCGCTACGAATTATCGAGTCTTGAAGGTTTTTATAGAAAGGCAATCGGTACACTTTAATCGTTCCACTCCAAGTACATGCAATAAGCTAAGGAAAGCAATAAAAACGTATGCAATTGCCATTTAAACACATATTGCGTATGTTACAGGATATGCACACATTTTCTAAACGTTTCAGGAATTTTCTAAATCTAGTTTTAAGAATCAAAATATAGTGAAACATAATAAATATAGCAACACAGTTTGAACAATTATCATCACTAAATTTACACATACGGTCAAATAAATTGCCTGAAACGAGAAATGAAAGTCTTCTCAATAGCAAACATATATATATCGAGTCTTGGTGTTTTCAAGGAAAGGGAACCGGCACACTGACCTACACATGGATACTTCAAATACATAGCATGATAAGCATAGCAATCAAAACATATAAAAGCAAAACGGTTTAAATACATGTATATATATAGCAAAGCGTCAACACATTTTGGAAAAAGGTAACACTAAAAGCATGGTCATGTAAGGTGCCTAGAAACACGTACCAAATAACAGTATAGTTACCTCGCCAGTTCTTTAACCGTGTTTCTTAAAATCAAGTCTTCTAAATTACTATGAGAGAAGCGAAATGTACAAAGATGAATTTCATAAGCTTGTCATCCAGGATGTCAAAATGCGAGCAGTCGATTACCAATACATCCACAATTACTGAAAGAGAGTTTAAACACTAACGATCAAGAATGTACACGATTTTGGTGCAAAAGCACCTTCCTCCAGCAAAAGAAAAGAAAGGGAGATGGGGTTTTTTTTACTTGGGAATTTGGTAAGATGATTACGTAGAGGTTACATGCCGAGTCTCAGTGAATATTAAATATAATGGTCGAAGTTTGCGGATCATGAAAAATACGAGTTTCAGCGAGCTTTGTCATGACCGCGAACTGAGACCATTATTTTTAATATTTACTGAGACGATGTGTGTAACCAATTTATTCCTCCTTTCTTCAGATTTTCAAATAAAAACGGTGTTTTTGTGCCACAGTTTGATCGAGTCCTAATCACTCTGCCAGTCTACCTACGTGAACTTTCCCCCCCTTGTTCAAACGTCAAATACTGTATGAAGTTCGGTTTTCTGAGGCAAGACATTGTATGGAACCGCTTCATTACACCCCCGGTATAGGGGTGTGTATAGGTTTCGGTCGATGTGTTTGTTTGTTTGTTTGTTTGTGTGTTTGTGTTCGCATATAGATCTCAAGAATGAACGGACCGATCGTCACCAAACTTGCTGAACAGGTTCTATACATTCCTGAGACGGTCCTTACAAAAATTGGGACCAGTCAAACACACGGTTAGGGAGTTATTGGTGGATTAAAATTATACAAGGACTTATAGAGGGACATCTTAATGGTCAAAGGGAAATAACCATTCTCACTCAGTCACTGCCACCAACTGAGAAGGTTATTTCCCTTTGACGGGGGTGTTTTTCCTACCTCGGAGGAATTTCTTGTTTTCTTGACATTCAAGGTTGTGTGCATTTGCTTGCGCGTGTTCTGGTTATGAAATGAAATATAGATTATAATTGACTGAAAGATTACAGTCTTTTTGTCCAAGTTGCCGACAAGTCGAAACCTGGAATGGACACAACTCTAGTCTCTACACAAAGTATAAGAGTTACTTGCCTCGAGACCTTAGCGCCGATGGTTCACTGTTGTACAAGTTAGATTTCGATTCAGAAAACAGCTGAACTCATAGATTTTATATTGGATTTCGGTTGTTAAAGCCTGCATTTATTAGTTTAAATGCGGTATGTTTGTGTTGTCTGCTCCAGAGAAGTATATTTCGTACATTTGAGCATTCGGAAGTTTTCAGTCGCAAAAAGTAGTACCCAGAAAGTGTACCTTCTCAACCCATGAGCTATCGAGGATTCAGGCCTGTTGCTGGGAGGTTATTTTGGTTGCTGGGTGATTATCGAAAAATAAACACCCTTTCGAGATTACAGAAGGAAAGAAGCAGAGGGGGGAATAAGTTGCAATTTCTAAGCTCAGATGGCACCAGAGAAAACCATTTTCCTTCTTCGGACACATATTTTTTCCGGGGGGGGGGGGGGGGGGGGCATGCTCCTGGACCCCCTCGCAGTCTCGGCCGCACTGCGCGCAATCGATTTACACTTTTGAATTTTTAGTGCATCCCGCCTCCCACCCTCCTACAAAGTAACTGATCTGCCCCTGCTCTGGTCTTCAAAGAGTTTCATTTGAAAAGTCAAGATACAACAATGCACAAGAAGTACACTTAACATCTTGGGTCCAAAGATACAAACAAGTCTCAAGCGTAGATATTGTAAAATAACCGTATTACATAATGTTTTGAGTAACAAACCGAATATCAGTCTATGACTGTAAGACCAACAAATATCTTAATGAGAATACAAGTGAAAATACTAAATGTCGTATGCCAGAGCGCGCTTCTGCAAATCTATAAACAACTCAACACGAACAAAAGCAAACACATGAATAAACAAACAAAGACGTTATGAAAATAGCTTTTGTATGAACAGAAAATCCGGAAATACATCACAATCACAGGCTGACACAGTAGAAGCTGTCGTTGTGGAAGAATTTGTCTCGCCCACTACGAACTCTTGTATTAATCTCCAATAGATTACTCGAAAAGGAAGGTATATCTTTATTCATCCCTTAAAGTGGTTGAGTTTTTCTCCCTAAAGCCAATAGTTACATATCATAAACGAACTGCAATTGTCAGTTTTGAGTCCAGGTTCTATTGTCGTTGATGATGATTTTCAATGAAGTTGATCGCCTGGTCTAATAGTTCCAATATTATCAAAATGTTACTTATTGTTGGTTGGCCAGTACCTCTTTCTCTCTTTCCTGAACAGTTAATTTCCAAGTTGTTGTTGCTCTCTTCCTTTGTTTCTTTTTCTGGATCTTTCTTTCTCGTTCATGTCAATGATTTCAAGATCGTTCGCTTCTCGACTAAAGCACAATGTTGTGCCACACAGGTTTTGTGTGCTATTACATTAAAAGGCACCCACTATTCTCTCTCGGTTGCCGTTTCCGCCCCTGTGTTTTGATTTCATTCACAAGTTGCAACATTTTCTCGGCTTCAGCAGATCCTGCGTGGTCTGTTGATCGTTTCAGTTCCTCCCAAACCTCCTTGGCAGTCAAGCGAAAGTTTTTCTGCTTTATATCATTCATTGTTTTCTTCAGGTTTTCGGCGGCAGCCTGAGTTTCTGTGTCTTCAAAGTAAGGGTTGGCGTTTTTGTCGGCAACCTCTTGAATGGTTTCCAGAAGCTTTAGTACTTGCTTGTCTTTGATTGCCTTGTCCGCAGTGTTGCTGAACGTGACATATCTGTCATGCGCGTCAACTAGGATATGCCTGATGTCAGGGAGTGTTCTGCCTTCTCTCTTGGCTTCATCGACTTCGTTGTGGCACTTGGAAAACATCTCCTTCAGTTTCTCGTCATCGTTGTTAAGTTCATCAAAATGAGTGAAAACAACAATTACGTACGAATTCATGTGACTGGCAAACAGACGTCTGAGGGCATAATATGCGTTTTCATCTTCTTGTGTAAACCTGTTTATAACATTGACAATAAACAGCAGAGCATGAGGGCCAGGCCTGGCAAAGGAAAGACATTGTGAGATTTCGTGTAAAATCTCCTCTGGATCTCGAAGGGGGTCGCTCAACCCTGGCGTGTCAATTATCTGATGAGAAGAAAACGGTTCGTGGTCATTATATTGATTGCTCTCTCTCTCTCTCTCTCTCTCTCTCTCTCTCTCTCTCTCTCTCTCTCTCTCTCTCTCTCTCTTTCTCCCTCTCTCCCTCTCTCTCTCTCTCTCTCTTTCTTTCTCCCTCTCTCTCTCTCTCTCTCTCTCTCTCTCTCTCTTTCTCCTTCTGTCTGTCTGTCACTTTCTTTCTCTATTTTGTTTTTACATATTCACATTAAAACGCAAAACAGAAAGTATAGAGTCAGGAATTTGGAAAAGCAGTGCAGTTGTTATTTAGAATATTATAAATATATGAAATGTAAAAAGAAAACCTTGGATAATAGTGAATAGACTATGAGCAGTATTTTAGTTTAATAACTCTATGAGGTAAGAACACAGTCTGGAATCTTCTCTTTGGTTTATACTTCCAATATATATATATATAAGGTTGAGAATGTACACTAGTGCCTTAACTTGATGTACTTGTCAGTTTATCAGCTGGATACTAACCCTGCAAAGACGTTAATTTACCTTGATATTTTTCCCATTCAGTTTGACCAGCTGCTTCTTACAGTCTTTGGTCTCTGAGCCCAGTCCTTCGCATGTCACAAAACCGACTTTTCCCAGAATGGTGTTCGCTGTACTGCTCTTGCCCTTCCCTGTCTTGCCTAATATCACAAGGCGAAGTTCACTGTTTGGTGACGGGTTCTCATCTAATACACAGAAACAAATACGGCAAAACGCTAACAACTAATACTTGTAAACTGGAAGGCACATTTTCTCACACTTAACACTTTGTGTGGTCGTGGTATAAAGGTATGAAAGTAAGCACCCGTGCATTAAGACGTTGAAAGTACATCTGAACAATATATAAAATATACAAGCTTTTATCACAGTTGTGAAAGGATGTTTAGTTTTACTACGAAAACACGTACAGACACAAACAAAACACGCACGAAAGACTTAAAGACACTCCTTACCTAAATACGGCGAGTTTTCCTGCGGCGAACTCCGCGCACGCCTGTCGAATAACACTCCTGCTGTCTCCAACCTTCGGGCCTTGCGAGTTTGTTTCCCGCTCTAATACGACTAGACACACTTTCCGCCTTTTGGAAGCGCGAGATGGGAGAGCAGCTAATGTCTGTTTCATTATCCGACAAGACATTATCTGGTAATACCCTCGTTACGTTCGTTTGCGATACTTCGATGCAAAAAGAAACGGACTTTAGTTTTGACGCGCAGATTTCATGTGTGTCGTCACTTCTCGAGCCCTATAGTCAGTTTCAGGATCGGGTGATTATTAAGTCAGAGCAAAAGCGCTGCGTGAAGACAAGAAAAAGTTACAATATTTTTGCGTATGACTTACGCGGCGCGGCGAAAAAAACGCGTCAGCGACTTTTAAAATGCGTCAAATACGCAAAAATCGTGCGTAAACGCGATCCCTGTATCATGTTGTAAGTTTCCTGTCATAATTATGAATCCTCTACCGTACATGTTTGTGTGTGTGTGTGTGTGTGTGTGGAAATGTGTTGCATTCAGCGATGTGTGGCTTCACTTTGACAAGTTCGAAGTTCAAAGTACTTTTGATCCCAAGTACATTAATAAAATGTGTGTGGTTTTGTTCTTGTTCTTGTTCTTAGTCCCTCTTTAGGGCAAGTGCCAGATAAATAAAGAATTGTCATTTTCATTGTCATTGTCATTGTCTTCTTGGCGTTCACATAATCCGGCGGTGTTGTTCTGGTGACTTTCTTTCTTTCTTTATTTGGTGTTTAACGTCGTTTTCAACCACTAAGGTTATATCGCGACGGGGAAAGAGGGGAGATGGGATAGAGCCACTTGTCAATTGTTTCTTGTTCACAAAAGCACTAATCAAACATTTGCTCCAGGGGCTTGCAACGTAGTACAATGTATTACCTTACTGGGAGAATGCAAGTTTCCAGTACAAAGGACTTAACATTTCTTACATACTGCTTGACTAAAATCTTTACAAAAATTGACTATATTCTATACAAGAAACACTTAACAAGGGTAAAAAGAGCATGGAGAGCATCGGGTAAATTCTTCCCCCAAACCCGCGGGGGGTTAAGTTGTTCTGGTGACGAATAGGGCCGTTTCCCTTGGTAGTTGGCGATTCCAGGAAAACTCCTCAGCAGATCGTCATGACGCTTTTCATGTGAGTATATCCCCGTACTTGGTTTTCATGGTTTTTGTTTTGATAAATGTCTCTGCGGACGTGATGATTTGTATCCGTTTTTAGTGAAAGTTGAGGCAGCACTGTGACGACTTCATTTTTCAACCATATTGATTGAAATTTTGCTCAAGCATTTAACTCCGACCGGACTATGAGATTGCATTTCAGCTTGGAAGCTTAAATACTTAGCCTGCTCATTAAAGATATTATTAAAATAATTTTTTCATGAACAGATTTAAAAATGATTTCATTGTATTTCTTTTCTTTTCCTGAATCCAAGATTAGATATGTTATGTTTACTCTGAAAATGTTATCAAAAATAAGAAAATCTGCCATGAAGCTTCAAAGCTTCAAAGAAAAAATCAGCCAGATAAGTTTTCGTTATTAATTGTTTGTCTGTGCACTTAAAAGACCGTTGGGTCGATATATTTGTGACTGTAACGTATTTGTGTCAATAACAAACTTACCTTTCTTGCCGTTTTTTGATTCAGGTTTTTGTCGCCTACCGCCGCTCCGACGAAACATAAACGAAGATTCAGTTTCAGTGGCGCACGAGCGTAAACTCTTTTATTGTAAGCTGAGTGGGACTTGGAGCAATTATCGCCCACACAGACACAGGAAAGAATTTTGAACTTAGATTGACTGATGGGTGAAGTTTATTTAAAAGTCCTTCAGAAATGTGTGTGTCAGTGTGTGTGTGTAATCGGAACTCTGTCACTGTGTGTGTGTGTGTGTGTGTGTGTGTGTGTGTGTGTGTGTGTGTGTGTACGTGTGTGTGTGTGTGTGTGTGTGTGTGTGTGTGTGTGTGTGTGTGTGTGTGTGTGTGTGTGTCATACGAGTGCCGGTGTTTCTGGGCAATGGGGTAAGTCGTTAGCCAAATGGCGACCCTTTGTATCAAAACCACCTGTCTGTATAAGACCACTTTTGCTCAATTCCTTGGGTGGTCTTGATGGACAGGTTCGACTGAGCAATAATACATCTGACATTCCTGCCCCAAGTGTCTATCAAAAACTGAAGCAACTGATAATAAATGACGATATGCTCCCCTCCAATGGACAAAGAGCTTTTCTTCCAACAAGGCATCAGACATCTCGTAGTTTTACATATAAGATATTACCCTATATTACAAGATATTACCCTGTATTACAAGATATTACCCTATATTACAAAATATTACCCTATATTACAAGATATTACTGGCGTCACATTATGCAAGCAGATCACAAAAAATAGCACTGAAGTATTACAGAACGAACACTTTTGATTCAGCACGTACACCATACTCCAGAAGATCCACAGATGCTAATGAATGCTAGCGCTCTTCGCACTGCACAGCCAACCATACATGTACATGATCTATGCACAGCATTTGCGATCGCGAGTCGAGCCAGCAAAGTCGGGTTTTCAATCAATAGCATACCCCGCTCCATGATGTTAAGTTCTGACTCTGACGGCACTGACGTCAGAATGGCAGCTTGCTCAACAACGAGGACACTCGCACTAGACCCGCTGGAATTTGCCTGTGGTTTGCGAGGATATGTGACAAGAGCAGACAAAAATAATCCAGTGTGTGGATTCCAGCGTACGCGCCTTGGAATACCACCAAAGATGTTCTAGGCTAGCGTAGTCTGGAATATTTTTGATACTGGGGTGATAGGCTGTGACCAGCTGCGTTACCATCACCGCATCAGTGTGTGTTGAGCAAAACCTGTATAGAAAGGCTTGTGTGTGATGTATAATATTGAGGAAACAAGTTTCGATAGTGACTAGCAAATGGAAGATTCTTCGAAATGAAAGTCTGAGACTGAGAGGAATGTATTTTCAGTTGTGAAACAGTGACGCAGTAAGAAGGGCCATTTTTTCACTGAGCAGAACCGATTTGATTTTCAGCGGTGAAACACTGAGTCAGACAGGAACCTTTTTTCAACAGTAAATAGAGTCTGAGAGTAGCCTGTTTTCAGCAGAAAATAGAGACTGATAGGAGCCTGTTTTCAGCAGAAAATAAAGACTGACAGGAGCCTGTTTTCAGCAGAAAATAGAGACTGAGAGGAGCTAGCCTGTTTTCAGCAGAAAATAAAGACTGACAGGAGCCTGTTTTCAGCAGAAAATAGAGACTGAGAGGAGCTAGCTGTTTTCAGCAGAAAAAATAGAGACTGATAGGAGCCTGTTTTCAGCAGTAAATTGAGGCTGTGAGGAGCCTGTTTTCAGCAGAAAATAAAAACCTAAATTCAGTTTACAGCTGTGAATCAGAGACCGTATAAGCCCACGTCTCTGAGTGAACCCACAGACTGGGGAAACTCTAATTTCATCTTTCGCTCTCTTGTCAATGCCAGTAGTCTTTAAAAGAGTGCTTATTTTGGGAGACAACGTCATGCATTGTGTGTAGAACGACTATTCATTACGGCATAAAGGACACTTTGGCATTACGGTGTCGCATCTGTTGGTTTGTTGTTGCAAAGAAGACTGGTTCTTCGCCTCTGACGGCAAAAGGGAGTCTTTTGTGATAAAGCGTTGCAGTATGGATGGAAAAGAAGGTGAGTTGAATAAAATAGTCTGTGTAGTGTCTGGCTTCAGTGTGTGTGTGTGTGTGTGTGTGTCAGTGTGTGTTCGTGTGTGTGTTCGTGTGTGTGTGTGTGTGTGTGTGTGTGTGTGTGTGTGTGTTTAATGCTCACCTCAGTGTCTCGTCTGCTGACAATCAGTTATTATCTCGACAAAACTGAGTAAGAGAAACACACCCTATGGCCGCCTGACAGGTGTATTACACTTAAAGAACTGAAGGAATGTATAGTCGGCACAGACACGCACTAAAACAGACATCGTCATGCCCTGACTGACACAGGCAGACTATACTAGACACAGATAGACAGACAGACAGACAGAAAAAAGGACACACACACTGACCGTTACACACGTACATCTACGAGTACATACACACACACACACACACACACACACACACACACTGACACACACACACACACACATACACACACACACACACACTATACAATCACAACAACATAATAAATATCTCTATGTCTCTCTCTGTCAGTCTCTCTCTTTCTCTCTCTCACACACACACACACACACACACACACACACACACACACACACACACACACACACACACACACACACACACACACACACACACACACACACACAAAGAAGGCACAACTGAATACAGAACATTGACAAGCACAGCGGATTAGGCTTTGCTTGAACATGCATTTAAGTTCGAGTACGATTGTTTAAACGTTTACACTCAATATGCCACTAAAATCAAGTGCAGGTGTATATATATTTTTTAGGATGGTGGAATGAGGAGGGGAGGGGAGGGGAGGGGTGTATAACAGAAGGGGGTGTTGAACGCTGAACATTGCATTTTTTCGACAGTACCAGTAACAACTGCATCGTCTCTGGACGTAAACGAATACATTAAAAATGGAAAATTGTCTTTGACACATTTCAACCTGCCTGTTAACAATGTCAAACATAAATGTTTAGCAAAACGTTATAAAGACATTCAATTCGACAACAAAACTTAAAAATACCACAGATAATTTATTTTAACCAGCTCACAAACTCAATCTCGCGAAATCAGTGTGCAACGACCTTATGTTCACAAAATATGTGACAGTAATGATTTAAATTTTGGTATATCAAATTTCTATTTATTGCACTGTACTTGACTTCTTTTACATGTATCACAAAAATCAATATTGCTTTCACGAGAAGCGCTTTTACACGGGGAATATAGGTTTCACCTTAGAGAGTGTTTGTCATCTAAACAGCTATTCAGCATCACTAACAACTTACTTGGAAACAAAACCCCATCCCCACTTCCCACCATCTTTCCGTCAATTGAACTGCCACAGAGATTCTTGAACTACTTCATGAACAAAATAAAGACCATTCGAGACAATCTTGACAAAACACCCCCCTCCCAACAATCTGATGCTGGATGCTGTTTTCACGGCAAACCTCTCTGTCAGTTTGAACCTGTGACTGAGTCCGATGTGAAGAAAGTGATTTTGAAGTCTGGTACAAAAACCTGTGATCTTGATGTTTTTCCATCACATTTGCTGATTGAATGTTTGGACACAGTGTTACCTCACATTACCTCCGTCATGAATAGTTCAATTCTCTCTGGCACTTTCCCGTCTGTCATGAAACAAGCTCTTGTCAAACCCCTGATAAAGAAATCATCCCTCGACCGCAATGATTTAAAGAACTACAGACCAGTTTCGAACTTGTCGTTTCTTTCAAAGATCTTGGAAAGACTGGTCTTGCTGCAACTTAATGCCCACCTCTCATCAAACAATCTTCTCAGCAGCCTCCAGTCGGCTTATAGACCTGCCCACAGCACTGAAACTGCTTTGTTGAAAATTGTGAACGACCTTCTGATGGTTCTCAATAACGGTAAAGTGTCTGTTCTCACGCTTCTCGATTTGTCCGCTGCGTTCGACACCATTGACCACTCAATTATGACAGCCCGCCTTGAGGCAACTTTTGGCATCACAGGTTCTGCACTGTCCTGGTTTGAGTCCTATCTCTCGGATAGGATTCAAACAGTCGTGGCAAACGGCATCAGTTCAGAATCCACAGTCCTTCAGTACGGTGTTCCTCAGGGATCCGTGTTGGGTCCAGTTCTTTTTGTTTTGTACATGAACCCCCTCTTTAACCTCGTCAAACAGTATCCTATCGATCACCACGCCTTTGCAGACGACAACCAGTTGTACAAAGACAGTGAGATTGATCAAATTGATACCACTGTGAGTGAAATGGAAGACTGTGTTGTTGCTGTAAAGGCGTGGATGACGGCTAACAAACTACAGCTAAACGACTCGAAAACTGAATCCATGCTTGTCAGGTCCCAGTACAGATCTTTCCCTGAAAATTCTTTGCCTTCTAGCATTCATGTCGGTGATAGCGACGTCAACTTTGTCTCTTCTGTGACTAATCTTGGACGGTTACCTTCGACCACTTCCTCAACCTTTCCCAGCACGTCCAAAACATCCGCACAATTGCGTACAGTAACGTAAGGAAAATCAGTTCTATCCGCCACTATCTTACCCCCCAAGCCGCTCAAACTCTAGCCTGTTCTCTAGTTCTATCCAGAATAGACTATTGCAACAGCCTGTTCTATGGCTGTGATCAAAAACTTGTCGAGTCACTCCAAAAGGTACAAAACTCTGCCGCCAAATTGATATATCGTTCTAAGAAGTTTGATCATGTCACACCACTTCTTCGTTCCCTTCATTGGCTTCCCGTGTCCGCTCGTATCAGATAGCTTGTATCTGTTTCTCTGCCAAATTTGAAGATGGCCCTAAATACCTCAAGGAACTGCTCGTCACATATGACAATCCCTCTGACTACAACCTCCGCTCACGCTCTGACAGTCGCAAACTGGAAACTCTCGAGCGAAGCTTGCCTTCTTTTGGAAATCGCTCGTTTGCTTCTGCGGCTGCCATTGTCTGGAATTCTCTCCCTTCCTCCGTTCGCCATTCTGCTTCTAAGGACTCTTTCCGCAGTTCCCTTTAAAACGCACCTTTTTCGCGAATCCTTGTAAATTGTCCTTGCCATTTTTATAGACTGTTAGAGGTGAAGTTAGATTTGTTGTTTGAATGTGTCTTTTTTGTATAGTTGCTTCAGCTTTGATTGAGCTATAGGGTTCTGTATGAAATTTGCATTTAGTCTTTCTTTTTCTTGCTGAGTGTATGTACAGTCCAGAGAGGAGACGGACATGGTGTGAGCTTGTCCAGGGGGGTATATGAACATCTCAGTGGCAGGGGGATGGAAGCACTTGTTAATGAGTGGGAGTGTGTATGCGCGTGGTGTGCACGAGGATGTATGCACGTGAGTGATATTTGTAAATGTGTATTATTATAATATCATCTTTGTATTTATATTATTGAAATTGTTATATCTCGATGTACAGCGCTAAGAGCATAGTTAAATTTGTGAAGCGGCGCTATATAAGCTATCTTTATTATTATTATTATTATCAAGTTGTTCTGTCTGTTCCAGCACCACCCTCTTACAACGAAGTCATCGGCAGTGAAACCGCCCCTCCTCCCCCTTCTTACAACATCGCCATCGGGTACCCACCTTCCCAAGGCGATCAGGGCGCCACCCAGTGGGCCTACCCGACCAATACCGGGTACCCTCAAGGGTACGGAAACACCGTGTATGGAAATCAAGCGGGCTACGTGCCCGCACAGCCGGGCTACCCAGCCGGCTGTGGCCCTGTGGGGCAAGGAGCCGGGCAGGAAGGGTTTAGCCGTGGGGTGCAGCAGCCGAGCTACGTGCTTCAACAGCAGGGCTATCACCCTGGGCAACATACTGTCGTGGTCAGTGTCTACAGTTTGGTTAAAATGTACATTTATGGTGGGAGAAACAGGGGGGGGGGGGGGCGGAGAGAGAAAGAGAGAGGGCGGGGAGGGGGAGGGGGTGTCCAAATAAGAAAGACAGAGGGGGGTGGGGGGGGGCAAAAAAGTGAGAGAGAACGAACG
Source organism: Littorina saxatilis (assembly GCF_037325665.1). Lineage (NCBI taxonomy): Eukaryota > Metazoa > Mollusca > Gastropoda > Littorinimorpha > Littorinidae > Littorina > Littorina saxatilis. The sequence continues at coordinate 48,645,678 of NC_090251.1, forward strand.
AACGAACACACACACACACGCACGCACACACACACACACAAACACACACACACACACACACACACACACGCACACGCACGCAAACACGCAAACACACACACACACACACACACACACACACACACACACACACACACACACACACACACACACACACACACCCCTAAATGGGCTAACAAACAAACAAGCAAACAAACAAAAACCGACAAACAAGCACACACACAAAGCAAACAAGTCGCGTGAAGCGATATAAAAACATTGAGTCAAGCTGTCGGCATCAAAGTAACATATTAACACCAAAAATCAGTCATCGCCGGGACTACAAGACTATTTTAAGATAGTATCGACTAACCACATCAAAAGACCCAGACGGGTCAGGCTCACTTGATGTTGTTAGTCGATACTG
>NC_090251.1:48651083-48678583 GCF_037325665.1 Littorina saxatilis
CACAGATCTTGACAGTCATTGTTCATCCCGACCGCTCGCGCGGTCTCTGAGGAACACTTACTGTCTCGATCTGTGTAAAATATATTTTGGTCAACAATACAAATAACGTATAATATATATATGTACGTAGTCAAACCACAGACCAGTATTTAGCTGTGCAATCGAATTCCGAAAATAACTCTGTCGGGTTTTGTATGGGTTGTGTAAGAGTGAATGCCCTTGCGTTTTACTCGGACAAACATTGGAGGGGCCAATCGCTAGCGAGGGGTGTGTCGGAAACACGTTGACAGGAGCACGTGTGAGGTTATTTGTCAGAGGAAAAGCAAGGGTATTCACTCTTTCACAACCCACACAAACCCGACGGAGTTATTTCGGATGAGACGAAAAACCGAGGTCCCTTCGTGTACACTACATTGGGGTGTGCACGTTAAAGATCCCACGATTGACAAAAGGGTCTTTCCTGGCAAAATTGTATAGGCATAGATAAAAATGTCCACCAAAATACCCGTGTGACTTGGAATAATAGGCCGTGAAAAGTCGGATATGCGCCGAAGTGGCTGCGATCTGCTGGCCGATGTGCCGAATGCGTGACGTATTGTGTAAAAAAATTCCATCTCACACGGAATAAATAAATCCCTGCGCCTTGAATATGTGCGCGATATAAATTGCATAAAAAAAATAAAAAATAAAAATCCCTGCGCTTAGAACTGTACCCACGGAATACGCGCGATATAAGCCTCATATTGATTGATTGATTGATTTCCGAAAATTGTCTATGGAGAGCATATGTTTGTGGGCTTCATCTTTAAAGGACGGTAATTGTAACTCTTTTGTGAAAGGCAGCTGCTATCCGTAGCGGATTATGACTTTATTCAGTTATTCCTGGGACAGGCTGATCTTTCTTAACCCAGTGTGGGATTTTCAGTGGGGCGACCACCCCCAACCCAGCGCGTCCCCGGGTGGCGGATAGGGGAACGGTCTTCAGATATGGAGATCAGCCGCTTGCGGCCGCGGACCAAACTGGCTCCGGGTGGGATCCCGAAAATCCTCCCCCCTGTGCTCTCAGGGTAGGACGTACGGGCCATGAGCTAAGGGTGAGGTAACCCCGACAGAAAACCCCGAATGCTGAAGACGGAGGACCCGGGCCGCACGGCGCATTCTAACAAACCACGGGTACACGCACTTACGCAAATGATGACACAATCAACCAGCACAGATGGAAATGGCGCTCGCCCATTGAGGACCCCCCAGGGTGGAGCAGCGTCGGGTCCCATGCCTCAAAGGGACCCAGCCTCAACTACTGGAGGTCCCTCCCGTCCGTCTTGTCACGCCAGGGGACGCGGGAGGAAAGTGACTGGCACCACCACAACCAGGAAGAAACCCAGTCAGCAGCGACCTTTTCAGGTCATGCACTGGAACGCAGAAAGTATCCTGAACAAGAAGACAGAGTTGGAGCATATCCTGCATGAGAAGAACATCAACATCTGCTGTATTCAGGAGACGCACCTGACACCCCAAAAGTCCTTCAAAGTGAGAGGCTACCAATGCCTTAGGTCCGACAGAACAGACCGAAGCAAAGGAGGAATCCTGACCCTCATCAGGAACAACATCAATGCCTGTTTGATAGAAACGCACATGGAGGACTCCGAATATCAGGTGATTCGAATCCAGACGAAGTCATCAGAATTCCATCTTGTCAACTTCTACTGCCCCAATGATAGACACCTCGCCCTTGACACGATCCCCGCAAAGGCCTCCAACTTCATCGTGGTGGGTGACTTCAACAGTCATTCACAGAGTTGGGGATATGACCACCTGGATCGGAGAGGAGAAGAGGTGGAGAACTGGCAGGACGACAAAGGTCTCATCCTTTTGAACAGTCCCTTTGACTGCCCTACATTCTACTCCAGAAGATGGCACACTACATCAACTCCTGACCTAGCCTTCTGCACGGAAGACATGCACCAGCTAACCAGCAGAGAGGTCGGAGAACAGCTAGGTGGAAGTGACCATCGGCCAGTCTTTTTGACCCTGGGCATGGAGTCCTGCACTGAAGCTTCCTTCCCACGGTGGAACTACAAAAGAGCGAACTGGTTCCTCTTTAGACACCGCACCAGCGAACTCACCAAAGACATCAGAGTCGAGGGTCGAGACATCAACATGGTGGCGAAGGACTTCAACATGAGCATCCTCAGAGCAGCGCGTGAGTCCATTCCCAGGGGTGCCAGGAGAGACTATAAGCCCTACTGGAGCAATGAATTGCAGGAACTGGATGATGATCTGGCAGACGCCAGAAGGGAAGCAGAAGTCAACCCGTCACAAAACAACAACATCCGCCTCCAGGAAGCCAAAGCCAAATTTCTCAAAAAGAAGCTACAGGCAAGACGGAGAAGCTGGCAAGAGAAAACAAGCTCTCTGAACCTTGAGAAGGATGGCAGAAAGCTCTGGAGGCTCACCAAGCAGTTGAATGATGAGAACACCAGCAGAGGAAAGATCACATTAGAAGAGAACGGGAAGGTGCTAACTGGAAAGCATGCTGCCAACCAATTTGCTGAAAGCTATGCAGCTGAGAGCAACCTCCATGTTAGCCCCGAGAAACAGAGAGAAGCAAGAAGAGAGAAAAGAGAGAGACCTGCCAGACAGTCGACAGTGGACGCCATGAGTCAACCACTCACACTCCACGAGCTGCACTCAGCTCTGAAAAAGTCAAAGGCGAAGAAGTCCCCTGGCCCAGACGGCATCACCAACGAGATGCTAACCCACCTTGGTAGTGCAGCAGAGAACAAGCTACTCGAGGTCTTCAACAGCAGCTGGCAAGAAGGATCGCTACCACAACCCTGGCGAGAAGCGATCATGATCCCCATCTTAAAAAAAGGGAAGGATCCAAAGAAGGCCACCAGCTATCGCCCAATCAGCCTCACCAGCTGTGTTGTGAAGACCCTGGAGAGAATTGTGAACGAGCGCCTCAGGTGGTACCTGGAATCCAGGAACCTCCTCGCCCCTGAACAAGCTGGATTCCGACAGTTCCGCAGCACTGAAGATCAGGTCACTTACCTGGCGCAAGAAGTTGAAGATGCCTTTCAGGAACAGAAGCTGGTCTTCGTCACCTGGATAGATCTTCAGAAGGCCTTTGACAAGGTCTGGAAAGATGGACTCCTTGTAAAACTGCTGAGGAAAGGCGTGTCCAGCAACATGTACCAGTGGATTCGCTCTTACCTCTATAACCGCAGGGCAAGAGTTAACGTCGACCAGACCAAAAGCAAGAAGTTCCTCCTTCGTCATGGCGTCCCTCAGGGCGGAGTCCTCTCCCCCACACTCTTCCTTCTCTTCATCGACGATCTGGTGTCTGAGATGCCCAAGGGGATCAAAGCTGCTCTCTACGCAGACGACCTTGTGATCTGGTGCAAGGAGGAGCACGCAAGTACTGCCACCTACAGAATGCAGCAAGCGGCAGATAGGCTGAACGCATGGGCAGAAGATTGGTGCGTCTCCATCAACAAGGAGAAATCCTCCACCACCCTATTCACACTGTCGCCAAAGCAGAAAGCCGGAACCATTAGGCTTGGTGGAACTCCTCTGAGAGAGGATGAAGAAGCAACATACCTTGGTGTCACCTTTGATAGACGGCAGACCTGGAAACCACACATTGCACAGGCAGAGACGAAGGCCCGGCGCAAGCTAGCCATACTCAGGAAGCTGGCAGGTACCACCTGGGGAGCGAACGAGAAGATACTGAAGACAGTATACCAGGGAACAATCAGACCCCACCTCGAGTACGGCTCCACAGCGTGGTCAACCTCAGCCAAGACAAACCTGCAGACCCTTGACCGTGTGCAAAACCAGGCCCTCCGACTCATCACCGGTGCAATGAAATCCACGCCCATCAAGGAAATGGAGAAGCTTACCACCATCCAACCCCTCTGTCAGAGAAGAGAAGCCAAGACTATGGTACAGGCCGAGAAGCTCAAGTGCCTACCCGACCACCCCATGAAGCACAGACTGAGCAACCTCACCAAGAACCGGCTTAAACGGAGCAGTTTTGTACACGAGAGCAAGAGACTTTCTCGACAGTACAGGGAAGTCCTTCCACAGAACACTCTACCTCTGACTCAAGAAGAAGAGGAAACCCCCAAGGCAACAGAGAAACCAGGCATCCAGATCTGCACCAGTGTTCCACATGTTACCTCAGGAGAAGATCAGAATGACACAGCTCGACAGGCACTCACCTTAGCCCTGATCGACGAACAGTACCCAAAAGAGGCGTGGATCCATGTATACACCGATGGATCAGCAACTAACGCCGTGCTCAATGGAGGTGCAGGCATTCTCATCCAGTTCCCTGGGGGACATACAGCTACATCCAGCGTTGCCACTGGCAAACACTGCACAAACTATAAAGCAGAAGCAGAAGCTCTCATGCAGGCCGCCTCCTTCGTTCAGGATTCCGCAGACCCTTGCTACCAAGTTGTCTTCCTCTCGGACGCCCTTTCAGTCCTTCAGGCCCTAGAGAACGACAAACTCCCACAGCTGGCCAAAGCATTACAGATGGTCAGACAAACCAGAAGAGTTGTCCTCCAGTGGATACCAGCACACTGTGGGATACCAGGAAATGAAAGGGCAGATGAGCTGGCAAAAGAAGGAGCCGTGGAAGACCAACCTGAAAACAGTGTCAGCTTTAGTGAGCAGAAGACAATCATCAAGGCATTGATGAGGCCAAGGACAAACAGAGATGACTACCACACAATGTCCAGAGAGCAGCAAGTCAACCTCATCAGGCTGCGTACTGGCCACAACAGGCTCAATGCTCACATGAACCGAAAGTTCAAGCTGGCGCCATCACCAACCTGTGCCTGCGGTCAAGAGGACCAAACAGCGGAACACATCTTACAGCGATGTCCCTTACTAGATGAGGAACGAAAAGAAGTGTGGCCGTCACCAACTCCCTTGCAGACCAAACTATACGGCAGTCGACAGGAATTGGAGAAAACGACAACATTTATCACCAGTGCTGGACTGATTGTGTAACCTCTGCGAACGCCAAGAAGAAGAAGATTCAGTTATTCTGCAGAAATAGTTTATCGTCATAGCGCTCAGTCAGTGTTTTTTAAGTAATTTTGGACGAGTCCATCTCTCAACAGTGGGGAATCTCACGTCTCCAATATTATAATGAGCAAGTACAAAATGCTGCAGAAATTTTTTTAACAGTTTTTCTCCAGTAAAGCAACATCACCGTTTTACTGCAGCATTCTTGATTTCAATGTTACTGCAGTAAAATGTTTTTCTGCAGAAAAAAACGATGCTTCGGCGGATGATGACATTATTCAGAAATGCTGGAGAAAACCCGTTTTTTCTCCAGTATTTCTGTTTTTCTGCAGAATAACTGAATAAAGTCATATTCCGCTAAGGATAAGCTGTGCCCTTTGTTCAGTTCTATCTTTTGCCCTAATGTAATGTGACAGTCTTGCACTGTAGCCATTAAGGCCTCGGTGTGTGTGTGTGTGTGTGTGTGTGTGTGTGTGTGTGTGTGTGTGTGTGTGTGTGTGTGTGTGTGAAGACGATCGCACACACATACGCATGCACGGACGCGCAAGCATGCATGCATTGTTATTAAGTGTATGCCTCTCTCTCTCTCTTTCTCCTGTCCATTCACTCACCCACATTCATCACTAAAAGGTCATATTTATTTTTGTGTGATTGGACTGCATACTGTGCACAGCCAGGAGACGCATTTAATAATAATAAGAACATTTATTTAGCGCTAAATCAAAAACTTTCGTTAAAAAGGCTTGCTCTAAGCGCTTTGCAAGAACTTGTATCTTCTATTTGCCTTTGTAATGGTTTTAAAAATGGGGTTTTTAAATTATTTTTTATTTGTGTTTTCGAATGAGCCACCTGTGATAATTATGTGTATTAATATTTTTCTGAAACAAAAGACATCTTGACTGTATAGGGACTAGAACAAAAATTGAAATTTAATCTGTTTTGTCACTTGTTACATGTTCTGTGATTCAAAGGTTTTGACAATGTTGGTAAACACAAAGTGTAACCATCATGAACAGTGATTGTACATTGAATTTCTTATTCATCATGGAAAACAATTAATTTGGGAAAAAAACACTTTTAGTTCATGAATAAAAAAAGTGTTCGTAATATGCATTTGTGTTGCTTTGAAGTCTCTCTCTCTCTCTGTAGCTGATGACGAGGATGCTGATGAGAAGGATGAGAGAGTGTGTGTGCGTGTGTGAGTGTGTGTTAGTGTACGTACGGATGTTGTGTGAGAGAGAGAGAGAGAGAGAGAGAGAGAGAGAGAGAGAGAGAGAGAGAGAGAGAGAGAGAGAGAGAGAGAGAGAGAGAGAGAGAGATTGCACTGCCAAAACTTCCACATCATCTCTTGCACAAACAAGGTTAACATCATGGAAACACTTTGATAGACTTCATCATTACAACATTTATTCCATCTTTGGTCAACAAAGCAAGACAAAGATCCAATAAATAATCATTTTGATATACATGTAACAGCAGCACGCAGTGGAGGGGGGGGGGGGGGAGACACCTGCACAGAATGTTTCTTTCATTTCTGACCGACTGACTGACTATGAGGGTTTAACGTCCTCTTAAACCAGTTGGCCTTTATAGGGACAGGTATTGGTTCTACGCTGAAGATATGGTGTGGTACTTTGACTCGAACAAGCCCGCTGTGGCTGTCTTCTTCGACACACCAGCATTGGGTTTGTCTCGTCAAAGTATCGAAATATGATCATGATAATCAGAAACGAGAGATGTTGCATGCGTGTCTTTGTGTTTTCCAAGCCCCAAGACTTTCGCTGTGAACTTGGGATCTTTTTCGTGAGCATGTGTGCACACGGCCGGAGGTGTTGGGACACCGAAGAGAGTCTGCACAAAGTTGACTCCGAGAAATAAATCTCTCGCCGAACGTGGGGATCGAACCCACGCTGATAGCGACCAAGTGGCTACAAAGCCAGAGCGCTGCCAGTTGAGCTACGTCCCCGCCCGAACTCTCTTTCATTTCGACAACTTTGGCGATATGTAGCAGAAAATGCATGAATCGTTCAGTTTACTTTTTTAAATTTTTATCAAGCCTGGCAAACAGCACAAAAACGCTCAGGAAGGAGATGAAAATAAACGTACAATGAAATGAAATGAAATGGATGATGCTTTTCCATGCTAATTACTCATTGTTGCTACGTAACCTGTTCTTTTTTTCTTGAAGGCTCATATTAGCAGTGTATGAAGTGTACACGCACACAAACAAACACACACACACGCACGCACACACAGTTAATAATCCATTCAGTCAGCTCCTACCCCCACTTGCTGAACACTTTCCAATACCCCTCCCCAAAACACACACACTACACAAGAACATTGCAATAATGAATATAATCTACTATATATATATCAATGGATGTAAGTGTGTGTGTGTGTGTGTGTGTGTGTGTGTGTGTGTGTGTGTGTGTCTGTGGTCGCCACACCCAAAGATGGCAAGAGGCAGGAACAAGATAGTGTGCATGCACACTGCCTATGAGCCGCAGATGTGCACCTGGGTTTTAGTTTCTTAATTCATTGTTTCCTTCCTCAGATTATGAACCTCCCCTTCAATAACAGCCTCTCAAACTTTCTTAAGAAAGGGAGGTTACTCAAGCCGGGCCCTGACTGCTTCTCTAATAAACATACCAATATGAACATAAGTATCCATAACTGATATATTTGTTTTACTCTCCAGCATGAACATTCACCACCAAAGAGAGTCAATTTAGGAGAAACAAAACTACTGTCAATGTTCCATCTTTCTTTCTTTTTTTCTAATGTTTCCCTTCAACTTACGAAATTTCACATGCAATACAAATCAAACCTTGTTAATTTCAAGCAGTCCAATAAAACGTGATCTTTTTTGTGAAAATGGGCAGCAAAAGAAGTGAAAACTCACACCCAAATCACAGACAAACACACTGAGACACATACACATAGACACCAACACAGACAAACACACACACATGCAACAGACACATACACACACACATGCACATGCAACAGACACATACACCGAGACACACACACATGCAAACACACAAAATCAAAACAAGGACAAAGGTGAGAAAACAGATCCAAAGCATTATCAGAGGGAAACCAGGCAAAACCAAGCAACCAATGCACTAACAAAAGCAAAAACAAAAATATCCAGACATTTCAATAATTTTCATTTCAACTTATCGAATTCCATTTCATCCAATTCAAATAAGAAACAATCACACAAATATTAAATTCTTTAAATAAAAGTTACAATTCCACAAGCTATAATCCCTGACAAATATAAAACAGCACTTCATCTCAAATCTGTCTTGTGTACGCTGCACAGTCTTCAGTATGTGTCTTCACGCACGGGTGAACATAACCGTTCAGCACGAGAAAACAAAAACAAAATCCCAAACCTGTGCGTACATTTCCATCATCAATGTGTTCCTCATCCTTGTGAAACTTACAATATTATTTTCATCCAACAACAAGAATGATTCTAATTAATGACATTGTCAGCAGAACAATCAATCAATCAATATGAGGCTTATATCGCGCGTATTCCGTGGGTACAGTTCTAAGCGCAGGGATTGTTTAAAAAAAAATTTATATCGCGCACATATTCAAGGCGCAGAACAAGCAAGAGTTTGATAGTTTTTTTCCACACTATACCCTGCCTACCTCAAAAATACTTTTGCAGACAAGAAAAGCACAAACAAAAACAAACAAACAATAAACGAAGCATCAAACATCATCTGGTAACAATTATCAATTGAACAGTCACTTTTCTGAAACTTCCGATCTCCCAGGTCAACTTATGTGCAGACATGCTAGTGACTTAACCCCCTTCGTGTGAACACGCAAGCACAAGACCAAGTGCGCACGGAAAAGATCCTGTAATCCATGTCAGACTTCAGTGGGTTATAGAAACACGAAAATACCCAGCATGCCTCCCCCGAAATCGGCGTATGCTGCCTGAATGGCGGGGTAAAAACGGTCATACACGTAAAAATACACTTGTGCTAAAAACATGAGTGAACGTGGGAGTCTAAGCCCATGAACGAAGAAGAAGAAGAAGAGAAGAACAGTCACTTTTCTGAAACTTAAAAAGCTTTAAAAAAAAAAAAGCTGTCAACTGCCGTGTTTGGCTGTTGATATTTTTCCTGTGGTAATAGCTAACAAGTTTAGACGTTTCACATGGAAGGGTCTTTCCCTTGTTCACTATCATAGCAAATGTTGTGCATGTAAATTCTTCACCTTCTAAAATATCGTCCAATGTCACAGTTTATCATGCCATACACCAGCACACACACACACACACACATCGCACAGGACTGGTCAATTCATACGCAACAATAACGAGCGCCATAATCACAAACTTTCAGCAAAAGTTGCCAGCAGTGAGCAAAGGAACTCAGAACTCAGAACTATAAGGAAACTCTTTGTGCAGGTTCCAGTGAAGTGATTTGGGTTGAAATGTGCCCGTAATCCTGTGTACACCTCTGAGCACCAGACTGGTTGGAGGTGCAGGTCTTCAGCTGAAACACACACACAGTGCAGGATGTAAACTTCACTTCCAAGGTGTGCAGTACAGAAAGACAGACAAACAGACAGACGGATGGACAGACAAACAGACAGACAAACAGACAGACAAACAGACAGACGGATGGACAGACAAACAGACAGACGGATGGACAGACAGCAACAAGCACAAAAGACAGCATGGAAAGCTAGTTACTATTTTAAATGTGAGGGTTCTTTTACAGACAAAGGAAGGTACAGCGACACTGCTTATGGTCCTCCTACTCAGTTACTGCATACTTTTTGAGCAGCTTTCTCCCAGAGATTTTGCAGTATACATACAGCTTCTATTTAAAATGAGTTAAAAAACAATGGTTACCATCGAGTAAAATCTTTCCAAACAACTTGAAGTACCTCCAGGCAAAAAAATAAAAACAAACCCACACACACAACTGTGTAAAAACATTGGCTTTGGCCATTAACTGACAAGAAAACTAAATGGCTCTAAATTCACGATCCACTGTGCGCTGCATTTTGGAGCAGAACTATGATCAGGCATGGGGATGGCTGAATAAAAAGTCAGCTGAAAAGACCGGGGGGGGGGGGGGGGGGGGGGGGGGGGCACCCCACAACAGGGGGGTCCGGGGGGTGCAGGTGTTTTAGCTGCAACTTTAAGTTTGAAAAATTCTGAACAAAGGAATGTGCATACTTCATGACTTTCTCGCTAACATTGACTGCTCTCACTCTCAATCCTACTTTTCAAACCCACCAGGAAACATGTGATAGGATCCAGCTCACCTTTAACTGTCTCTTGTTCCAGGTATTGAATCCAAGGAATGAATAATAATTAATATAATGATAAAAAAATAATAATACAGAAAATATAAGTGACTGAATGGTCAAAGTTATTTCTGGAAAAAAGCAGCCAGTGAACTCTGTTGCACTTCACGGCTAAGCCTTTCTCCTTGTGTCTTTTCGTTAGTAGATGCTCGCTGAGGGCAATGAAACCACGATTGATGTACACAATTTCTCTGTCACAAAGGGTGCATCTTGCTTGACCGGGCGTGTCGACTTTTCGTATGTGTTCACCGATCCGCTCTTGCTTGTCACCAACTTTAACCACTTTGGAAACCCACTCCCATTTCCACTGGTTAACCATACCTTTTTCGTCATAATCCTGGCCGCGTCGAACAATGTTCGATACCGAAGACATACATTATTCTTTCAAATTTAACACATGAGACGCGTCTTCGTCTCGGACAAGTAACCCACATCCAGCGGATGTTGCGCGGACGTCTGTTTCATATCAAGTGGGACAGCCAAGACCACAAAAGCTGAAGTCAACCGTCAGTTCCGGATAGTGGCTTGTGCCATTCGAAGACACCCGACCATTTGAGAATAAAAACCTCATATATACAATTTTTGAGGGTATTTTTTTCCGCTGAATTTTTTCCCCCCGCTGAAACTACTTGCGAAAACCACTGAAATTAGCGGATCCACAGACCATTCCCATGCCTGTATGATGGAGGACACGATTTTTCACACAAGAAGGAATTAAGTTGCAGTTGCACCTGGCCTAGTGACCCAAAGGATCCCAAACCTTTCCATGGCGACCACCTGTCTTTTACAACGGCTTTTAGTCAGTCCCTTGGATGGTCATTATAGGCAGGTTTCACTGTAGGTTTCACTGTAGGTTTAACTGTAGGTTTAACTCATTGTCTCCCAGGTACGGATATATCCGTACCCACTTATATCCGTACCCACTCACATGGCTCTATCTGACCAGGTACGGATATATATCCACTCAGACTGTTAGCTTCAGTCACTTCCTGTAATGTCGATCTAACGCCTGCATTCCAGCATGTTGATACACAGTTACCACACAGTAACTACAATTCTGAGTAACCTGCTGCAGCACAGCTGGTCTCGGCTAAAAAAAACACTTGTTCATTATGGCTGGGGTAGAAAATGTTAAAGCCCGAGTTATTGGGCCCTAGCCTACCTGTTTTCTTTCTTCCATTCCTCCAGTTGTTGTCTGATGGCCTGCTGACGTTTCTCGTTGGCATGCTCTTCCTGCTCTACCTCCTTCTTCACTTTCTGCCATTTCTGCACCAGCGATGACACGCCTTTCTTCTTCAGCGACATCGTGTGGCTTCCCAGCTGTCAACAGAAACAGGTTGAAAAGTTACATTCATGTTGACACGTCCTAGTTCTAGACCAATGCTGTCTCTAATTTCAAGGCCTTAACATAGAAGACTTCATTATCTCAACATTTATGATTTGAACAGAGAAATTTGTTTGTGAAGCGACGAGTACGTAAGAGACAGGAACACAACAAAATCTACAAAAAAACAGGACACAGCAAAACACACCACAGCGTCGCCTCTCATGAAGCGCCACCAAAAATAAAAAAAATAAAAAAAATACTCAAGCATATGTAAGCATTCAATTCAATTCAACTTTATTGTCTGAATGTGGAACAAAAAGACATTTGTCTATCACCTGAACAGAATAAACTGTGTGCATATTCAACAAGACAATAATGAGTTTGTTTGTTTATTTGTTGCTTAACGTCCAGCCGACTACGCAGAGCCATATCAGGACGAGGAAGGGGGGGATGAAGGGGGCCACTTGTCAAGCGATTCCTGTTTACAAATGCACTAACCCATTACTTGTGTCCCAGCAGGCTTTAGTAAAACTAAATTAATACCTACTGGAAGATTACCAGTTTCCAGTATGTTAAAATAGGCTTAACCTATCTACTGCTGGACTTACATCAGAACACTAACAGATTAAACTATACATGAATCGCGAGACAAGCGACAAGAGAAGAGATTTTTGGAAAAAATACGGGTGAATGAGCAAGAAGGCAGAAAAAAGAAAAGAATTCATGAAGAAAAAGAGAGCATGACAGGAAAGAGGAACCAAAAATCTACCTAACAGCAAACTAGAAAGCTCCTGCGGTTCCAAAAACAGGAGGGGCCTTTAATTTCATAACCGCAGTGCCCCACTGCGGGAAATAATGAGTGAAAAGTACAGAGAGAAACTGATAATAACATCTGACAAGAGTCCCAAAAATGTTTCCCCAGTGCTATGATCTTTTTCAGAATCACCTAAACTAACAACACTGAAAACACAAGAGTAGTCTAAACTAGAACTAACAACTTCTTCTTCTTCTTTTTCTTCGTTCATGGGCTTAGACTCCCACGTTCACTCATGATTTTAGCACGAGTGTATTTTTACGTGTATGACCGTTTTACCCCGCCATTCAGGCAGCATACGCCGATTTCGGGAGGGCATGCTGGGTGTTTTCGTGTTTCTATAACCCACCGAACTCTGACATGGATAACAAGATCTTTTCCGTGCGCACTTGGTCTTGTGCTTGCGTGTACACACGAAGGGGGTTAAGTCACTAGCAGGTCTGTACATAAGTTGATCTGGGAGATCGGAAAAATCTCCACTCCTAACCCACCAGGCGGCAGCGACCGGGATTCGAACTCACGACCTCCCGATTAGGAGGCCGACGTCTTACCACCAAGCCACTGCGCCTGTCGAACTAACAACTGTTCTCACAGCAAAGGGTAGAAAGTGATCAGATGTTAAACCAGAGTTGTATAATTATATATATATGTGTGTCACTGAAAGAGGATAAGTAGAGTTCAAAATGAGATAAAGCTATGATGTTAAGAAGTCAGACAAGAGGCGAAGCCATCAAGGCTCACGTAAGAAATCGACAAATAGTAACACAAACTCAATCACTCCGTCACACATACACACACACACACACACACACACACACACACACACACACACACACACACACACACACACACACACACACACACACACACACACACACAGAAAGAGCATAGGTGAAACTGTGCAAGAAAGCGAGACACTAGATCTAGATCTGTCTGTCTGCATGTAGCCTACTTACAGGGACACGACTGCCAACAGAGTCTCGGCCCGCTCAAAATAATAATGACCGAGACTTTCAGTACTTCCTTCGCGTGACGTCTAACCCTCTTACGTCATAATGTGACGTCAATGTAATGTGACGTCTTCAAATGTTAGAGTTTCTACCACAGACATACACACACACACACACACGCACACACACACACACACGCACGCACAGACAGACAAAGTTACGATCGCATAGGCTACACTTACGTGAGCCAAAAATCACTTGCATTTGAAACAATACATACTCCTTTCATAGTTTAACTACAATCAGACCTGGCCAACTTTGTTTTCCTTTCTTAAGAATGAATCACAAATACTGACCTTTTCTTTCTTTTTCTTCTTGTGCTTGTCGTGCTTGTGGGGGTGGTCAGTTGTGCTGCTACTGGACGCCTCACCGACTGGTGCTGGACTGCCGGCAGATTTTACCCCATCCTCCACCTGTTGAGGTCAAGCAAACAATATGTGAGTAAAGAAGAAGTCAAGTCTGATTCTAGAACACTTTTTCAAAAACACAAGGAGTGTCTACAGGGATGCGTGGGACAGAGAAACATAGACACTAGGACAGATCATCTGAAAGGGAGAGCAAGCGAGACTTAAAGAGAGAGAGAGAACTTGAAAACTTTATTACAGAGGGATAATAGCATTAGGTCCATATGGTCCTTTCTTGGAGAGAGAAAGAGAGAAAGAGAGAGAGAGAGAGAGAGAGAGAGAGAGAGAGAGAGAGAGAGAGAGAGAGAGAGAGAGAGAGAGGGAGAGAGGAGGGAGAGAGATAGAGAGAGAGAGGGAAAAAGAGAGAGAGAGAGAGAGAGAGGAGGGAGAGAGGAGGGAGAGAGGAGGGAGAGAGATAGAGAGAGAGAGGGAAAAAGAGAGAGAGAGAGAGAGAGAGAGAGAGAGAGAGAGAGAGAGAGAGAGAGAGAGAGAGAGAGAGGAGGGGGAGGCAGAGTTGAACAGAACGGCATCTACGAAGAAAGAGACATTGGTAAAAGAGAGAGTGTGTGTGTGTGGGAGACAGAGAGGAGGAGACAAACGAAAGACAAAGACAGAAATGGTGTGGAAGAGAAGGAGAAGAAAAGTGTCAATGACATAGAGAGACAAACAGAGACAGAGAAACAGACACAGAAGTCGTAAGAAAGCGAGAGAGCAAGTATTTAGAAAACGCCCTGCCGCCACAGAACACAGATCACAGATTGTTGTTATCAGCATACCACACGCCACAGCAATATTACTAACCAACCAACCAACCAAACAAGTCACAAAAATGAAACCAACAAAAGCCTAACCTTGGGAGAGCTGGGCCGAGGGCTACTAGCCGCAACCAAGGCCGGGGCGGCTATCAGACTTGAAGCGCTGTCAGGTTGTGCTACTGCAGGTGCATGTAACACGGGGGCTGCACTCCGCACGTGAGGGGCTGAGACAGTGGACGAGGAGGACGCTGCATCCACACACGCGGAGAGAAAAAGAATAATAATAAGAATAAGAATACTTTATTATCTCATAGAGAAATTCAGGCGTGGTACATAACAATAATACAAATAGGACATTGTTTTTACATAAGACATATAGCACCATATAACAGGGCAGGTTATAAACACACCTCCCACATATCTCTCTGGCCATTCCTTGCATTGTGCTTACGCATTCAGTCATGAACACATCCATGTCTCACTTACACATCGCACACATGGACATTCTTATACGCTCAACTTACCCATTCACACATGGACATTCGACCACGCTCCACTTACACATTCTTATACGCTCCATTTACACATTCACACATGGGCATTCTTATATGCTCCACTTACACATTCCCACATGGACATTCGACTACGCCCACTTACACATTCCCACATGGACATCTTTAAAGCACTGCGCTTACATATTCCCGCACACCTACGCGTATAACGGACTATGTATCCATTGAGCACTGGATTTCCCTTCTTTGAGCCATGTGACGTCAGAGGCCTACAAAACTTCATATTTGGGCGTTTCAGGTTAACCGAAACTTCAAAGGAACTACTTACTTCATATTTGGGACACACGGATTAACCCACAGATCAAAACACACTTCTGCCAAATTGTAACAAGAAGGGCAAAGCCCATACGACTCACATGCTTGACCTTGACCTTTACATGACCTTGACCTTCAGGGTCAAGGTCAAATAACTAAACCTAGCAATGACATCATACACTAAGAACTGCTTTACACATTTTTCCTACCAAAATACATGCGACCTTGACCCAAGGTCAAGGTCATCCAAGGTCATGCAACACAAAGCTGTTAATTCAAGACATAGGAAGTACAATGGTGCTTATTGGCTCTTTCTACCATGAGATATGGTCACTTTTAGTGGTTCACTACCTTATTTTGGTCACATTTCATAAGGGTCAAAGTGACCTTGACCTTGATCATATGTGACCAAATGTGTCTCATGATGAAAGCATAACATGTGCCCCACATAATTTTTAAGTTTGAAACAGTTATCTTCCATAGTTCAGGGTCAAGGTCACTTCAAAATATGTATACAATCCAACTTTGAAGAGCTCCTGTGACCTTGACCTTGAAGCAAGGTAAACCAAACTGGTATCAAAAGATGGGGCTTACTTTGCCCTATATATCATATATAGGTGAGGTATTGAATCTCAAAAACTTCAGAGAAAATGGGAAAAATGTGAAAAATAGCTGTTTTTTAGACAACATTTATGGCCCCTGCGACCTTGACCTTGAAGCAAGGTCAAGATGCTATGTATGTTTTTTGGGGCCTTGTCATCATACACCATCTTGCCAAATTTGGTACTGATAGACTGAATAGTGTCCAAGAAATATCCAACGTTAAAGTTTTCCGGACGGACGGACGGACGGACGACTCGGGTGAGTACATAGACTCACTTTTGCTTCGCATGTGAGTCAAAAATGAAGCGATTTGCAGATCTATCTCGGGAAGAAATTGAAAACAAAAGACGACTTTTAACTCCCTCATATTGCAGCAACACACAACTCCAAGTTTTGCCGCGGCCAAACCCCTCTCGAAGTTCACTCAGCTCTGTCGCACACACAGCCACCGGCCGAGTCGATATGCGCGGGGCAAGTAGAACTTGCAATGTGAACCCCTTCTGATGAGAGGACACCTCCTTTCTTTCTTTCTTTCTTTATTTGGTGTTTAACGTCGTTTTCAACCGTTCAAGGTTATATCGCGACGGGGAAAGGGGGGAGATGGGATAGAGCCACTTGTTAATTGTTTCTTGTTCACAAAAGCACTAATCAAAAAATTGCTCCAGGGGCTAGGAACCTCCTCAGTAAGGACACTTGTAGCTGCTTTACAGAAGGAAACCCCCCCCCCCCCCTCCCACCCATTATTGAGACCTCCCAAAAATCTGAGAAGATGAGTTAAAAGGGAGGGAATCTTAAAATGGGGTTAAATCTACCAATGTTTTGAACTAGGGGTGGGGATGGCAGTTTTTTTTCTCCAAAATGAACACACACAAAAAGATAAGCATGCTGACTAGCCACATGTGTGTGAGGGGTATGAATCTCTACCTGAAAAGCCACCAATACTATGGGATGATTTTTACACTTTCTTGTCTGAGACTTATTCTTTTCTGCACACTACCTGCCACAGACTTTGTTAAGTTCCAGAAATACTGCTTTCAGTCAAGGCCACACACCTACAACTGAAACACAAACACAGACTAAAATACCTGATGCAGCAAAAGACTTCAACACCTACCATAAGCAGAAGCAGATGATGACGAAGAAACAGCAGCGACAGGAAAACGAAGCTGAGGCGGCCTCGATATGACGGCAGGGTCTTCCACCACGGGCACCACCTCTACAGTCTCTTCCACCACCTCCTCCTCCTCTTCCGCCTTCCTCTTCTCTTCCACCTTCCTCTTCTTCTCCGCCCCTTCCTCCTCCACCAGCTCCTCCCCATCGATGTCTGGATCAATTTTCGGCACCTCTGCCTTCTCCTCCCCCTGTTTCTCGTCCTTACCCACGCTTTCGTCGGACGAGTCCTCAGCGCAGACGTAGGCATCGTCCGTGGTTGTGGGGGTCTCCTCGGCTGGGAGAGGGGGTGGAGGGGGAGGTGGGAGACCCAGGAGGAGTTCTGTCCCTGGAGGTAAGGGTTCTCCTGGGAAGAGGGACTGCAGCGCTGCTTGGAAGCTGTCACCATCGCTTTCCGGGATGGCGGGTGTGGTAGCGGTGGTGGAGGTTGCTGATGTGGAAGGCTGGCTTTCTGCACTGTTTCCATTCCGTGGCTGCTGCAAGCACAGTAATAACACTGTACAAGTCTGGGAAGAAGCATATAGACAGAAAGACATACCTGTTCATCCCTGACCAAACACTGCAAAAGACAAAGCTACTACTAGTAGTACACAGCTGTTGACAGGGCTTCATTTTCTGCTACTTTAGCTGCAGGCTATTTTTAGCATCCATCCTTTCCCCACAGCAGAGATTACACAGCAGTTAGAAGCTCTCTCAGGGCTATGCACCGAGCAGGCCAATCTCCCAGTATAGCGCGGAAGCAATTGGGTAATACAGGCAAGTGAGCTTAACAGTGTGCAGGCTGCAGCTACTGGTAGCCATTTTTTTAACTCAAACTAAAACACAAGCTAAGAACAGCCGTGAGTACCACACAAACAACAATGGTATATGTACCGCAAATGAAAAACACCCCCAGTTATCCACCAAAAACAAAAAAACAAGACACACAAAGAAAAAACAAAACAGATGTTTGAACAAATTTGTAACGTATTGTTTTGTCAATAACAAACGTTCCAACAACCTACCTTTCTTGTTTTTTTATTCTGAATTTTGGAACGTTGGCAGTCTCTTGGTTTTTGGATGTTTGAGCAAGGTATTGACAGGGCTTGAATGGGTTTACACCCTTCTTATGTCAGCCATTATGTGCACCATGACATCATTCCTACCACTTGTTCATATGGACTGGGTGGCCGAGTGGTAACGCACTTGCGCTCGGAAGCGAGAGGTTGTGAGTTTGACCCTGGGTCAGGGCGTTAGCAATTTTCTCCCCCCTTTCCTAACCTTGGTGGTGGGTTCAAGTGCTAGTCTTTCGGATGAGACGAAAAATCGAGGTCCCTTCGTGTACACTACATTGGGGTGTGCACGTTAAAGATCCCACGATTGACAAAAGGGTCTTTCCTGGCAAAATTGTATAGGCATAGATAAAAATGTCCACCAAAATACCCGTGTGACTTGGAATAATAGGCCGTGAAAAGTAGGATATGCGCCGAAATGGCTGCGATCTGCTGGCCGATGTGAATACGTGATGTATTGTGTAAAAAAAATTCCATCTCACACGGCATAAATAAATCCCTGCGCCTTGAATATGTGCGCGATATAAATTGCATAAAAATTAAAATAAAAAAAAAATCCCCTGCGCTTAGAACTGTACCCACGGAATACGCGCGATATAAGCCTCATATTGATTGAGTGATTCATAACATCAGTCAATTCACATATTTTAAGACTCTCTCCCTTTTTCAACTCGATTCTTATAGATTTTGGTGGGTCTTAATTTAACACTTTCTACCCCACCTATGTTGACCAAGTTTTTCTTAACCCAGACCAGCTGTGCTGCAGCAGGTCACTCAGAATTGTAGTAACTGTGAAGAAACTGTGTATCAACACGCTGGAATGCAGGTGTTAGATAAACCTTACAGGAAGCGACTGAAGCTAACAGTCTGAGCGGAAATACCCGTACCTGGTCAGATAGAGCCACATGAGTGGGTACGGATATATCCGTACCTGGGAGACAATGAGTTATAAGGGGGCTTCATTGTAACAGTATTGATGGCCTACCTTTCTCGATTCCACACCGCCGGCTGCCTCATCTCCCATAGCCACTCCATCCAGGTCTTCTTCCGTCTCCACGACCCTCCCTTCCGCCATCACACTCCCACCCGCCTCCGCCAACACCAGTGAAGCCGCCTCCGAGATGGACACGCCCGCAGGTTCTGGATCGGTGACCTTGGCCTTCTTCCTCTTCGACCCTTTGCCCTTCTTGGATTTCCTGGAGGTGGAGGCGGCGGAATCGACGGCCTCCCCGTCTGGGTAGTCCCACTGCGACTCGCCCGTGTGTGAGTTCGTGTAGAAGTAGCGCCTGAAATTGCTGCGAGGCGAAACAGCCACACAGAAAAAAGGTCCCAGGTCAGTGACTGAGGTTTGGTGAGAGGAAGTGTTTCTGTTGTGAATGGAAGCGTCTGCGTTTGAAAGGTTTGTGCTTGTTGCAGTTTGAGACCAAATGGACTGTTGTGAAGTTGAGATGATCACAGGAAAGGGTGGGGTGAAGGGGCGGGGTGATGGGAGGTGAGGGGCTGAGTCGTTAGATAACTCATTATTTTTCAGTGAAAAACTTGCAACAGAGTACTGTCAGTCAATCACAGACACTTTTCCTTCTTGAGGAAGTACAGTCTGGGAAAAATTTGGGGTGGGGATAAATTCAGGAGAGGAGAGAGATTCTTCTTCTTCGTTCATGGGCTGAAACTCCCACAGTGGTTTTATTTTAGGTGGATGGCCATTTTTACCCCGCCATTTAGGCAGCCATACACTGCTTTCAGGGGAGAGGGGAGAGGGATAACAGAGGGAGGAGAAGAGTGGACACAATTCACCCTGCATTAGAGTTAAGCCGCTGATCTCTATGATAATGGCAATTCTTTGATAATCAGACATATTTTTGATCGATAACAGTTTGTAAGAAGTATATGTATGATTATAACTTATAAGTACAGCAGGAACGTACTTCACTTAAACATTGTGGTAGAATGATAAAAAGGGAGAGGGAGAGGGAGAGGGTGGGGTAGGGGTCACAGGACTGGCTGGAGAACAACTAACCAAGAAATCCAAGGCAAATATAGCAGGACAGCAGAACAGCTCCTTTGGGAAATGTAGGGTTGGCAGTTTTAGAAATGGCCATGTCAAAATATTCAAAGCCTAACAGCTTCTTTGGGAAATGTAAGGTTGGCAGTATTAGAAATGACGATGTCAACACAATCAAAGCCGAACAGCTTCTTTGGGAAATGTAAGGTTGGCAGTATTAGAAATGACGATGTCAACAAAATCAAAGCCTAACACTAACAGCTTCTTTGGGAAATGTAAGGTTGGCAGTATTAGAAATGACGATGTCAACAAAATCAAAGCCTGACAGCTTCTTTGGGAAATGTAAGGTTGGCAGTATTAGAAATGACGATGTCAACAAAATCAAAGCCTAACAGCTTCTTTGGGAAATGTAAGGTTGGCAGTATTAGAAATGACGATGTCAACAAAATCAAAGCCTAACAGCTTCTTTGGGAAATGTAAGGTTGGCAGTTTTAGAAATGGCCATGTCAACATAATCAAAGCCCAACAGCTTCTTTGGGAAATGTAAGGTTGGCAGTTTTAGAAATGGCCATGTCAACATATTCAAAGCCTAACAGCTTCTTTGGGAAATGTAAGGTTGGCAGTTTTAGAAATGGCCATGTCAACATAATCAAAGCCCAACAGCTTCTTTGGGAAATGTAAGGTTGGCAGTTTTAGAAATGACCATGTCAACATATTCAAAGCCTAACAGCTTCTTTGGGAAATGTAAGGTTGGCAGTTTTAGAAATGGCCATGTCAACAAAATCAAAGCCTAACAGCTTCTTTGGGAAATGTAAGGTTGGCAGTATTAGAAATGACGATGTCAACATATTCAAAGCCCAACAGCTTCTTTGGGAAATGTAAGGTTGGCAGTATTAGAAATGACGATGTCAACAAAATCAAAGCCTAACAGCTTCTTTGGGAAATGTAGGGTTGGCAGTATTAGAAATGACCATGTCAACATATTCAAAGCCTAACATTTTGCCGCTTTCCCTGCATTTTGGCAAAAATATTTGCCGGCGTGGCATTCTTCCTTCAGTAACTGATGCCACAGTGAGCATGTGACAGAAAGAGAGAAGCAACTGTTTTCCTTTTCCCAATGAGAAGAAGTAAAGCAAAATCTTCTCAGGAACTTGTTTTCATTTCTCTCTCCTTTTTGTCTAAACATTTCCCGCTGACCCTCTCCATGTTCTGAAAGAAAAGAATATCCAGCCTACAAAGAGAAGCAACTGTTTTCCTTTTCCCAATGAGAAGAAGTAAAGCAAAATCTTCTCAGGAATTTGTTTTCATTTCTCTCTCCTTTTTGTCTAAACATTTCCCGCTGACCCTCTCCATGTTCTGAAAGAAAAGAATGTCCAGCCTACAACTGAAGAAGAAAAGCGCATTCTGAAACAGTTATTGCAGCCAGAAATAAGACAAAGGGCAGACATGCTCCGCATATAACTCAGCGTTTTCTTGGGCTGAGTTTGTTTGTTTGTTCGTTCATGGGCTGAAACTCCCACGGCTTTTACGTGTATGACCGTTTTTACCCCGCCATTTAGGCAGCCATACGCCGCTTTCGGAGGAAGCATGCTGGGTATTTTCGTGTTTCTATAACCCACCGAACTCTGACATGGATTACAGGATCTTTTTCGTGCGCACTTGGTCTTGTGCTTGCGTGTACACACGGGGGTGTTCGGACACCGAGGAGAGTCTGCACACGAAGTTGACTCTGAGAAATAAATCTCTCGCCGAACGTGGGGACGAACTCACGCTGACAGCGGCCAACTGGATACAAATCCAGCGCGCTACCGACTGAGCTACATCCCCGCCCTGCTCTACCGACTGAGCTACATCCCCGCCCTGTTGGGCCGAGTGAGAGATGCGGCCCGTTTAACAATGAGGCAAAAGTATTGCCACTGATAACTTGTGTCAAAAAATCATAAACGTAACTCCCTTCAGCTGATATTGCTCAGACCTGGGAACCCCTGTTTTGCGTTTGTAGTATTCTCACACAAAGTTGGTGTATTTGTAGAAAAATGAGCGTACTCCACATAGCATTTGAACATTCATGATTCAAACATGCTTCACACGCATTTGTCGCGCCATTAATTAAGTTTACCAATACATTAAAAACAAAAGCTTCTTTCAACGTTTACTGACAAAAACTGTAATCATGCGCTTGTGAAGATAAGCAGTCTAGGATTTTTTCTGGTCGTATTCTTTTTCAACTGACCGTACTGATCGTATTCTAGACAATCATGCGTACAAAATACGGCGAAATCGTATGGGTTCTCAGGTCTGATTGCTATTCGAGACCGCTGCAAGTTGGGTCACAGTGAAAATGAACTCAGACTTGCATTTTGTACAGTGTCCACTTGATATGAATTATGACACCCTTTTCTTTCAAAAATGTGCACTTCGGAGTTCATGATCACTGCCACTAGGACTGCTTGGCTGCAAAACTGAATAGTAGCAATGTGGCTGCACAGCAGCCTTGTGAAAATAGTGACAGCGATCATGAGTTCTGTGCATTATGAAGTTCAAGGGCTTCATTCAAGTATACACTATATACAAGATGCAAGTCCGAGTTAAATTTTCTCTGCCACGCTGGTGTTCGCTTGACACAATTTATCAGTGGCAAAAGATTGCCTACATTTTCAAGGGGTGCAACTTTTGCACAGCCCATGAAACTGAGACCCAGTTATTCCCGAGCGTAGTGTATTTTTGAAATCTGAAACTGTTCTACCACAGTGTCATCCTACATCACCAGCCTGGCTTGTTTCACATATTTCATTATAGCATAATGAACAAATTCTAAAACAGCTAAATGTCACAGCCGTTGAATATTGGGTGTAAAAAAGAAAAGAAGATCTCATGAAAGGTGCCAAATCCTGGAATGCCAGTCTGTGCGATAAGTTAAAGTGAGTTGGCCAGGCGTCATCAATTTTGTGTTCAAATCAGATACCATATTTTTCCCCACATTGCTCAGTTTTGACTGCTACAATGATCTCCATTAGCAAACACATTCTTCAGCCCAGTGATGCAGACAATAGTAAAATACAATCCAAAACAGTTCAACTGAATGTTCTATTTCAAATGAATCAGAGGCAGATAACAAGACAGGTTTGCTAGTTAATGCAGATTCAAAGCATAGGAAGCGTTACTGCAAGATTATGCAATGGTCAGCCACGAACAAAGTTCTTAGAGTGTTTACTGTACAGTCCTACTCTGTACGCTTTTTAGAAGTGCACAATTTTGAAACTAACTTATTGAATTCTGCCTCCAAAATGATTGATGAGCTGGGCATAAATTAGCATCATGTGCCTCTGTTATCTGCCCTTGACAAAATTCACTTACGCACAAAACAACACTTTTTCTCCTTTTTGTACAAGACTTTTATTTATTTAAAAAAAAAACCCAAAAAAACTATAATGTACAACACACAAATCAAATTAATTTGGCGAGAAAATGCTCTCTTTCAGAATTTCGCTTCTCAGTCATGCTGCTCATTTCAGCAATGGTGAGTTCTCTGCGCTGCAAAAGAAGTGGTTACTGCAAACTGCGGATTGTAGCTTGAAGTCTTTTCCATCATCTTCAGGTGTTGAAAATGACCACACCTGGCACATGCAGGTATTCGTGGCCACGACAGACACCAAGATATATATATATATATATCACCCTGACAGAAGATATATCAGCCTCTACAGGGACAAGCAGGTAACATCCCGTGAAATAAACATCACGCTGTCGAGTCATCAAATCATGCAACTGTAGACAAAGGCAGCCGTTCTGTTGCATGTCAAACGCAAACTACTACGGGCAAACAAGCTGAAACAAACTTTTTCAAAATGTCCTGCAGAAGAAGCATGTACACAAGCATTTGCAGACATACACAATCGTCAACTCTACACTGAAATTCTTAGAAACTTTAACAAGCTTATAAATCATTAGCAAGATGTTAAAATGAGAAGTTTCACAGAAATAAATCCTGTTTGGACTTGTCCTATTCAAGAAATTAATTTTTTCCCTATTACTTATTCTTGTTACAATCACATCATAGGCCAAAGCATGCATGTTTTCCTTAGTAATCTCATTAGCTGTATGATACCTTAAAAGCCTGTTCTCTCGTAAATGCACACATATTCGCAATAACCCTTTCACAGTTAAACATAACTGTAATTACCAACAGTTGAGAATAATTTCATGTTTTTTATTTTTGGTGTATTTTTGTAAGAGTCAAAAGTTTGGATCCACACAAATATCACAGCAAATACTCTGTACCCCTTACATTTCCGAAACAAAATTCAGTCACTGATTTTTCAAAACAAGAGAAAGGACTATCTCTGTTTTCATCTTCTGCTGTCTATTTTCATAAAAATCTGTTCACAATTGTGAGTAGAGTAAAGTAAAGTAAAGTAACACTATTGAAAGAAATGACTTCAGCAATTTTTTTTATTCTGTTGTGGTTGTACAGACTTGGGCACATTAAACCTGTTTTCATCCTTAAATGAAAAGAAACATTCCAATGACCATGCTTATTGTGAAAGAGTTATGATTATGAGCAAGCTTTACATTTAATTCTACAAATAACAACAAGTCTACCACATTTATGTATCACCTACTCTGCCCCTAAAGTCTACCACATTTATGTAATCACCTACTTTGCCCTAAGTCTATAACTTATCCACAAAATGAAAGAGAAATAGAAAAGTCCAACCTTGAAAAACTCACGTGTCAAAGATGCAGTCGACCACACCAATCACCCCCTTGTCACTTGCACCGAAGGCACTGAAGAGTGGCAAATCTTGTTCCAGGTGTTCCCTACATACCCTACGATCTCAAAAGAACACCCACACACTTACGACCCTACGGCCGTTCAGTTCAAGGTCAACTCAGCACCACCTGCGCTGACCTTCAAGTCACTCTGCCTTTGACTTAAGTCCTGCTGCTGGGACTTGAGTCAAGTGTCTGTTCACTTAATGTTGTGTGAGAGAAGTGTCTGTTGCTTGTGGGTGACTGATACATTGTAACTGCAGTGTATGGACCGTTCCTACATAACATCGCCTACAGCTGTGGATTGAGGAAAGGGTAGGTTTCCATCCTTGCATAACGGTGCCTACAGTTCTGGATAAAAGAAGATATGTTCTCCTACGCTTCTACGTCTGTCGTTTGTTTATATCTACTTTCATTCTTTGAAAGATCTTTCGACTGTATCAGTTCCAAAGTCTGCTGGTACCTGACTCTCGTTTGCACATCATTTCCTTTTCCTCAGCCCAGCATTCCTTCTGTTCATGCTCTACTGTTCCTCCTCTACTGTTCCTCCTCTACTGTTCCTCCTCTACTGTTCCTTCCGTTTCAGCTTGGCTTCAAACTATCTTCTTTTTCCTATTTATTTCCCCAGTTGCAGGGAATCAAAGTTATAAATTTCAGCGGCCAGATCAAACAAATTCTTAACAGAAAGCTCCTTAGTGGAAAGCTCAAGTCTCTCTTTTTCTTCCAAGTTCGTTCAACCTGCGTCCAACTGATCAATACTACGTGGCTTAGTGGTCCATACACGCAGAGTGTCACTGTGTTGGTATCCTGCAGCCAAACACAGGCTGCAGAGAAGGAGGAGGAGGACACAAAACAAATGATGACAGATGTTGTAGCAGCAGGTGGTGTGGAGGCAGAGAATGGACAGGTAAAAATATCCGTACCTGTCCCACTGGCAGGTCCAGCCGGTCGGAACGGCGCTGCTCTCGTACTGCTTGAGGACCGAGTTGACCTCCCGCAGACGCTGGTAGAAGTACTCCCCGATCAGCCCACCCTCCTGCCAGTCAGTCAGCCGTGTCTGTTGGTGGCAACACAACGTTGTAGTACAGTGTAACCCCCCTTTTCTTCTTCTTCTTCTGCGTTTGTGGGCTGAAACTCCCACGTACACTCGTGTTTTTTGCACGAGTGGAATTTTACGTGTATGACCGTTTTTTACCCCGCCATTTAGGCAGCCATACGCCGTTTTCGGAGGAAACCCCCCTTTTAAGACCCCCTATTTGACTTCCTCCTTTTTAAGACCCTCCTTTTTCAGACGTTCTGTTTATAGCCTCTGTAGATTTACCCCCATTTTAAGACTCACTCCTTTTAAGACCTGACTTTCTTGGATTTTTGAAAGTGGTAAAAGGGGGTGTCTCACTGTAACAACGCTTACCTACAAAATCAGTGTTGTGGCTATGCCTTCATATGTAACGTTTTGTTTTGTCAATGATTAAACGTTCCAATAACCTACAATTCTTGTATTCTGAATTTTGGATTGTTTGCAGTCTCTCTGTTTTGGGATTCCTATGCCTCTGCCATCCGTCATTGACGCATACTTTTTTGATCTGACCCCTGGCGGGTTGACCGTCCCATTGTCTACCAAGCAGACAAAGCCAGGACATTTTGACCTATACATATTTTCAATCCAGGTCCTGAACTGGCCTTTTATCCTCTGAGGCTGGGAAAACAGTGCAAAATTAGAGAACTTATGTCTTACTAACATGCCTATCGCTAGTAAATTAGGGAATTTGTGATTTCGTACACCTGTCAGCTACAAAATAAGATAATTAAAGGACGCCTGAAGATGGACAAAACCTGAAATGCCAAAATGTTCCGAATAGGTAAGCAGGGGATTGAAGGATGTCAAACAGCAGCATATTTCACAGGTGTCAGGGAACAATGAGAAAACAGCATATATATCTCCGGCAGAGCTCAACCTTTTTCTAACAGGCATACAGCTGCGTGTTCAAAAATAATGATGAAAACACAATCACAAATAGACTGCTTGATGCAACAAAAGGACCAGGTCACATTTCTTACTCCCAGAAGTAGCAACATCAATTTACAGAATCTTGCATTTTTTCGATTTGTGATTTCACCAAACCACTTTTCCAAGGTACAGAAATAAATAGTTGAACTGGTCTACACCGACCACCAAAGGAACCAACCAAATGTGACCCTCCACCACGGAATGAGTCGCATGTCACCTTTTCATGATTTTCATATTTTTACATTTTCTTACAGAGTTTTTTTAATTCTCTATCCAGTGGTGAAAACCGTTTTAGAAAAGAGCGAAAACTTTTCAAGTTATAAGCCAGTGACTATGGGGCACTCACACTGTTACTAGACA